>NC_057764.1:15219337-15477172 GCF_010389155.1 Erigeron canadensis
CGCGCGACTTAGGTTTTAATAGGTGTAACACCCGTCATTTAAAAACCTGGACTTTCAAAAACTTTCGCCTAACGGCGTTTAATAAAAACGGAAAAGGATCTCGTATAAAGCTGCCTATCCGTAACCAGATGAAACATTTGAAAACATTTGGTGTTACTATATGCATCATCAAAATAATAAAAGAAAATCCAAGTCTTGGCACCAACATAAATGCCAAGCATTATTACATAGTCTTTAATCATAATATCGTAAATGAAGTAGCCAAACAAAAGGCTAAGGGTAGCTTAAGCATCAAGAACACAATGGTATCGTCTTTAATGTCTCTACCCATGCTCACCAAGCTATCCTTTCTTTAGCTCCAAACTCATCTAATCTGATGGCACAACATTTTCAAAGATCAAGTGTTAGCTTAATAAATTAGCTAAGTAAGAATAACATATTTGAAAACATTTCCCAATCAGATATATTAACAAAAGCATATCATCGTTATATGTTAATATCACATGAGCATCAAAAACATCATAAACATAAGAAACCTGTAAACATCATAAGCATCATATAGCATAACACATCAGGAATTCATCATAGTCCTAAATGTGCCTATCATCATAAAGCTTTACTTTTCATCTTTCTTTACTTTCTTTATTTCTTTACTTTTCTTTTGCCTAGACGTAGGCTATGTGACATAAGCCACACATACTTAGGGATGTGGGGTTGTGTGTAGGCGGTCATAGACCATACAGGGAGTCCTCACACCCGACATGATGGGTAACCAATAAGGGGTCCATCAGCGTCGTTAAGGAAAGACAAAGTAATTTCCAACTAAATAAACCGTTTATGCCTTTACGCATTGGTGGTTAGTTACTCCACCCGGAATAAACAAACATAACTATGCCACAAGGAGCAACTCAAGTGACCACGTACGCACTAGCTTTACAACTAGCACGGGTTAAGCTTAACACAACTTTACATAAGCTCGAGACTTCTTTATTACATTAGTTTAGGCTACACTTTCACCTAAACTAATCACTTTTATCTTTACTTTATATTAACGTAGGCTACACTTTCATCTAAGTTAATCACATATAATCTTTACTTTAGGGCCCTTAACATGCACGTGAACATGGCAATCCTAATCAAAGGACTAGTGACTAGGTGATAAAGGCACACATGTAATCATATCATAAACATGTCGCCATTATGTGTTCACATATCAAAAGCATAACATTATATCATGATCATTTAGCTTAAGCATAACATCGTATCATGACCATATAACATAACATGGCATCATATCATATTCACATTTCATATGCATATCTTCATTCCATAATATGGGAACTTACCTTATGCCTTTGCAACCTGCATATACATGTCATTCATCATAGAAAGGTAAGCATCATATCCCATATCAACCTCCCATAATCCCCTTTACTTTACTTTTAATCATACATAAACGTTTGGAAGGTTTTACTTATGAAAAACGTGTTTTGTTGTACCACCAGGTGACAAAAGATGTTTTCTTACCTTGGTACAGCTTATGAACATGTTATGAACTGATTATAGTGCTTGCTAAGTGCTCCTGACTACCTATAATGAAGCACGAATGATCTAAGCATCGAATGACAAAACTCAGCAAAAATAAACTAGGTGTGGCGCACCTAGATGATGGGTGCGCCGCACCCCCAATGACTACCACTAGGTGTGCCACACCAGAACACAGCACCTCCTCTCGGGAATAGTGAGTGCACCGCACCTCCCACATGGGTGCATCGCACCTACAGCTGGACGGGGAAAAACCCACTGTTTATGAATCCTAAACGAATTCCAATCCAATCCACACCCCATGAACGACCAATAAACATAAAAATGGCCTATTTCAAGCCTATTTGCTGCTATGAAAACATCAATTGATTCAAGGCTTGATTTCAAACATTATGGTGATATTTAATCACCCGAAAAAGACGTTTAATCATTAACAAAACACCATTAATCCAACCCAAACCCTAAAACTCAAAAGGAATTGGTATGAATGAATCCATGAGTCATAAATCAAAGGAAAAATACTCACTATACCTGAAGATGACAAGAGGGGATGCAAATCTTAATCAAAACACTCTCGAACCAACCAAACGACAATGAAATCGATCAAGGAATTAATTATGGTAAAGGGTGGTGGTTAGGGCTCAAAGAGAAAAGGATATTATGAATGATTAGAAACTAAAGACCTGCTCTTTGACCCTAATCCCATTTTTGACTTTCACCCTATACAACTCAATAAACACTTTAAACACCTTTAAAGGCATATAACTACATCTTATACACATTACTACGTCAATCAATAAAACATTCAAGCCTCACACGCATAACACATTAACTACATAGTAGCATTAAATCTAACATAGACTTAACGGACATGTTACGTTGACTTAACGACTCAAGTCAACCGTTAAATAAAAAGTTTGGGATGTTACAATTACGTCCTCCTTAAGAGGATTTCGTCCCCGGAATCTCATCAGAAATGAATAACTCTGGATACTTCTCTTTTATCACGGACTTGGTTTCCGAAGTTAGATTTTCACCATGATTATGCTTCCATTTGATCAACACAAGGTCAATCATTTTCCGGCGTATTTTTTTTTTGCTTTCTTCCAAGTATTGCTACCGGTTCCTCAATCATTCTTTTTTTCGGATCAATGCTCACATCTTCAATAGGATTAACACTCGATTCTTCCGCCAAGCATTTGCTCAAATAAGAAACATGTAATGTGTTGTGAATTCCATCCAATTCTGGAGGCAATTCCAACTTATAAGCAAGATCCTTAATGCGTTTTAATACTTTGAAAGGTCCAATGAAACGTGGACTTAGCTTTCCTTTCTTTCCAAAACGAATCACTCATTTCCATGGGGAAACTTTCAGCATCACCAAATCACCAACTTTAAACTCAATCGGCTTCCTTTTCTTGTCGGCATAAGTCTTTTGTCGTTCTCTTGCTACACGAAGTGCTTCCTTCGCAACATTAACTTTTTCAGCTGAGATTTCAATGATTTCAGGTTCCGTAAACTGTTTTTCACCGGGTTCCATCCAACAACTTGGAGTTCTATATCTCCTACCATAAAGCATTTCAAATGGTAGCATTCCAATGCTTGCATGATAGTTGTTATTATAAGCCAACTCGATCAATTTCTAGTGACCATCCCATTTCCATTCCGGAATCTGCAATTGCTGTAACAAACCGTATGGCTTTTTGTGTTTAGCTTTCTCACGTGCACAAATCAAACATCTTTCAACAAAATGAGCAACTTCTCCCTTGATGTTTGGCCACTAATAGATAGACTTCAAATCTGCATACATCTTTGTAATACCGGGGTGAACCGAATATCTTGACCTATGTGCTTCTTCAAGGATCAACTCTCAGCTACCTTCAAGCAATGGTACCCAAATTCGACCCTTATAGGTTTGCAATCCACGGCTGTTCATTTCCATAACAAGGCTCTTCTTCTTCTTACCGATACTTTCTTTGTCAACATTTTCTTTCAGAAGAGCCTTAGCCTGGGCTTCCTTGATGCACTCAAGCAAACCAGACTTGGCTTGGACAACCATACTCATCAATTTGCAAGAAGAATTCTGCACCTTTCGGCTTAATGCATCTGCAACAACATTAGCTTTACCAGGACGATATTTAATCTCACAGTCATAATCTTTTAGAAGTTCCATCCATCTTCATTGTCTTACATTCATATCCTTTTAAGTGAACACATATTGCAAACTTTTATGATCAGTGTACAATGTACACTTAGTGCTATATAAGTAGTGTCTCCATAGCTTCAATGCAAACACCACAACAGCTAACTCTAAATCATGTGTCGGGTAGTTCTTTTCATGAGGCTTCAACTGACGTGAAACATAAGCAATGACTTTGTACCTTTGCATAAGAACACAACCCAAACCTGAAATAGGAGCATCACTATAGACAACAAGATCATCGGTACCTTCAGGTAAGGCGAGGACAGGAGCTTTACATAACTTTTTCTTTAACATTTGGAAGGCCTTTTTCTTGTGCTTCAGTCCACACATACTTCACTCCTTTCTTTGTCAATTCGGTCATTGATTTAGCTATACGAGAGAAATATTGTATGAACCTTAGATAATAGCCCGCTAAACCAAGAAAACTCTTGATTTTTGTGGGTGTCTTTGGCTGTTCCCAATTGGAGATTGCTTCCGTCTTTGCGGGATCAACTTTAATACCTTCAGATGAGATGACATGCCCGAGAAACTGAACTTCTCGAAGCCAAAATTCACACTTTGAGAACTTTGCATATAACTTTTTCTTCCTAAGGACCTCAAGAACGGCTCTTAAGTGCTCACGGTGCTCAGCTTCAGACTTTGAATAGATAAGAATATCGTCAATGTAGACAATCACAAAATGATCTAAGAATGGACGACATACCTGATTCATCATATCCATAAAAGCAGCAAGAGCATTTGTTAACCCAAATGGCATGACAAGAAACTCAAAGTGCCCATAACGTGTACGAAAAGCTGTCTTGGCTACATTTTCCTTTTTGACTTTTAATTAATGATAGCTGGACTTTTAATTAATGACATCTCATACCTCTTTTCCTTTATGGTCCTTGTCTCTAACCCAATGGGTTAAACTCAATTCATCAAATTTTCTTCCATCACAACACTTCATTTTTAGTCACAACTCTTTACATATACCGCATAATAACGCGTAGTGGATAAAACTCAATCACAACACACTGCACACTAATCAATTGTACAAGTTTGTCAAATTCTGACTGGGAAATCTGCACATTACCTTAGGAGATCGTCTATCGTAGCAACAAAGACATTTATCGACGGAGGAAGCGAGAAATTGAGGAATAAGGCTAATCAACATAAACATAGATTAAGCATCAAACATAACATAAGCCTTAACCTACACTCTCACTCATCCCAACCCGTCCTAAAAGCATTTCATCATAAAGCTAAAGCATAGCTACTTAAGCCTATCATTTCTCATGCGGTTTAAGTCCAAAATCCTAAGGTTTTGGTCGAATTTTGGTTCACTTAAACCATTTCTCTGATACCAACTTGTAACACCTGTCATTTAAAAACCTAGATTTTCAAAAAATTTCGCCTAACGGCGTTTAATAACAACGGAAAAGGATCTCGTATAAAGTTGCATATCCGTAACCGGATGAAACATTTGAAAACATTTGGTGATACTATATGCATCATCGAAAAAATAAAAGAAAATCCAAGTCTTGGCACCAACATAAATGCCAAGCATTATTACATAGTCTTTAATCATAATATCGTAAATGAAGTAATCAAACAAAAGGCTAAGGGTAGCTTAAGCATAAAGAACATAAATGCTATCGTCTTTAATGTCTCTACCCATGTTCACCAAGTTATCCTTTCTTTAGCTCCAAACTCATCTAATCTGATGGCACAACATTTTCAAAGAGCAAGTGTTAGCTAATAAATTAGCTAAGTAAGAATAACATATTTGAAAACATTTGCCAATTAGATATATTAACAAAAGCATATCATCGTTATATGTTAATATCACATGAGCATCATAAACATCATAAACATAAGAAACCCATGAACATCATAAGCATCATATAGCATAACACATCAGGAATTCATCATAGTCCTAAATGTGCCTATCATCATAAAGCTTTACTTTTCATCTTTCTTTACTTTCTTTATTTCTTTACTTTTCTTTTGCCTAGACGTAGGCTATGTGACATAAGCCACACATACTTAGGGATGTGGGGTTGTGTGTAGGCGGTCATAGACCATACAGGGAGTCCTCACACCCGACATGATGGGTAACCAATAAGGGGTCCATCGGCGTCGTTAAGGAAAGACAAAGTAATTTCCAACTGAATAAACCGTTTATGCCTTTACGCATTGGTGGTTAGTCACTGCACCCGGAATAAACAAACATAACTATGCCACAAGGAGCAACTCAAGTGACCACGTATGCATTAGCTTTACAACTAGCACGGGTTAAGCTTAACACAACTTTACATATGCTCGAGACTTTTTTATTACATTAGTTTAGGCTACACTTTCACCTAAACTAATCACTTTTATCTTTACTTTATATTAACGTAGGCTACACTTTCATCTAAGTTAATCACATATCATCTTTACTTTAGGGCCCTTAACGTGCAGGTGAACATAGCAATCCTAATCAAAGGACTAGTGACTAGGTGATAAAGGCACACATGTAATCATATCATAAACATGTCACCATAATGTGTTCACATATCAAAAGCATAACATTATATCATGATCATTTAGCTTAAGCATAATATCGTATCATGACCATATAACATAACATGGCATCATATCATATTCACATTTCATATGCATATCTTCATTCCATAATATGGGAACTTAACTTATGCCTTTGCAACCTGCATATACATGCCATTCATCATAGAAAGGTAAGCATCATATCCCATATCAACCTCCCATAATCCCTTTTACTTTACTTTTAATCATACATAAATGTTTGGAAGGTTTTACTTATGAAAAACGTGTTTTGTTGTACCACCAGGTGACAAAAAATGTTTTGTTACCTTGGTACAGCTTATGAACCTGTTATGAACTGATTATCGTGCTTGCTAAGTGCTCCCGACTACCTATAATGAAGCACGAATAATCTAAGCATCGAATGACAAAACTCAGCAAAAATACACTAGGTGTGTCGCACTTAGATGATGGGTGCGCCGCACCCCCAATGACTACCACTAGGTGTGCCACACCAGAACACAGCACCTCCTCTCGGGAATAGTGAGTGCACCGCATCTCCCACATGGGTACATTGCACCTACTGCTGGACGGGAAAAACCCACTGTTTATCAATCCTAAACGAATTCCAATCCAATCCACACCCCATGAATGACCAATAAACATAAAAATGGCCTATTTCAAGCCTATTTGCTGCTATGAAAACATCAATTGATTCAAGGCTTGATTTCAAACATTATGGTGATATTTAGTCACCCGAAAAAGACGTTTAATCATTAAGAAAACACCATTAATCCAACCGAAACCCTAAAACTCAAAAGGAATTGGTATGAATGAATCCATGAGTCATAAATCAATGGAAAAATACTCACTATACCTGAAGATGACAAAAGGGGATGCAAATCTTAATCAAAACACTCTCGAATCAACCAAACGACAATGAAATCGATCAAGGAATTGATTATGGTAAAGGGTGGTGGTTAGGGCTCAAAGAGAAAAGGATATTATGAATGATTAGAAACTAGAGACCTGCTCTTTGACCCTAATCCCATTTTTGACTTTCACTCTATGTCAAACCTCGTCCCTAAGCTTCCAAACGTCACATTATTAGCCCAAAGCACCTATAGGAACTATATACAACTCAATAAACACTTTAAACACCTCTAAACGCATATAACTACATCTTATACACATTACTACGTCAATCAATAAGACATTCAAGTCTCACACGCATAACACATTAACTACATAATAGCATTAAATCTAACATAGACTTAATGGACACGTTACATTGACTTAATGACTCAAGTCAACCGTTAAATAAAAAGTTTGGGATGTTACTACAGGTTTTCTCCGGGTTTATCCAAAGGTCGAATAAACTACTATGTTTGATTGTAGGGTTTTTATATACTACGTATGGTGTATATGTGATGAATGTGTCGTATGACTTCCTCCTCTATTTATATAGTGGGTAAATAACTTGGAGAGGAGGGTAAGAGAATTTGGGAAAATCTCTTCCTACTTTGTGAATATCTTGTTTCTTTCATGAGGAGATTTGTGGTAATCTTGTTACCAAACCGTGTCCGAGTTAGTCGAAGTTGATACATATGCTTTATTCGAATAATCATTGAAAAGATCTATATCTGGCGTTCTTGACATATCTTCTCTTGGAGCTTGGTAATTGATATCTTTGGCTTCGAGTTTAACTGTTCCGGACGGTGGCCGAGCTCCGTAATGGCTAAGTAGTTCTTTCTATACGAAGTTGACTGCTTCTGCTTCGGATACGGAGCTAGAGCTCCATATAGGGTATATCAGCAGATGGAAAATAAAAATAAGCAAAAAACTAATATGTAACCCATAGTTGAAACTCTGAGCAGTATGCGATATGACAAGATCCTGAATAGTGGTTCGAGGAGTATCGTGGAAGGATAGTAACTCGTTATGCAGGCTAGTTACTATTCATTATTCAATCTCTATTAATAAAGTATATAATATAATACATTGTAGATTAATGATGAGGTTTTCGGTTTGAGGTATCATAGGTCGAATCCATCGTTTTTAAAAATCGTTGAAGATATCACTGTCAAATTCCCAAGATTTTGGGATGCAGTGAATGCGGCTGGTAGAAGAAATTTTGCCAATTCAAAAGTGCACATGCGCTACGACAACTAGCGTGCCATAACATACCAAATATTTATGATGAAGGTTTGTCGTTCTATACTAGGAGTGCTCATGAATGTTTATAGTTATTTTACAATGCAATACTTCATATATATATATATAGTGAAAAGTATCTACGTTTTCCAACTAGCCACGATGTTCCACGTTTATATCAGGCGCACGAAGCTAAACATCATTTTCTTCGCATTATCCATAGAACATGGAGAAATTTTCCAACTAGTTTACGTGGGCAATACCATAAGGGTGATCATAAACACCCGAAAATCATTCTTGAAGTCGTGGTGTAACATCCGTGACTTTTGATCTTATTTGACTTGCAAGTAAATGTAATTAAGTGTAAGTGACTTTCATGAATAAATGAGAATTCTCAAGCGTTTTGTCAAGTTTTAGCGTGACGTTAAGTATAATTACATTTACGGGTTCATTTTGGCGTTTAATTGATTAACGAATAGCTATTGGTCGGATTTAGCGGAGCGGAAGTGATTAGCGTCCATTTTGTGATAAAAACCCTATCGAAAGGCCTCATTTCTATGTCTTAAATGAGTTAATATTCCAGAAGTATCGGTACTTAATGAATCGTATGTTTACGCAGGTTCACAGAAGATGCGAGAGAGGGTAAATGGCATCAAGTAACTCAAGATAAAGGCCTATGAAGTTACAAGACACAAGGAGGTGATTCGGGAGCCAAACAAAGAGGTACGAAAAGCAGCAGCAGCTGCCAGCGTCGCTGGCCCAAACCCAGCGCCGCTGGGTAACCCAGACCAGAAACCGACTTCAGCTCCTATTTAAGTCAAACTAACCCTCAAAACCCAAAGAGATAGCCGATTCAGCAGCCCTAGCCGACCATATTCAACCCTAGGTCGACTTTGCAGATTCCAAGGAGATTTTGGAGCTTCTAACATTTTCTGATCTTCATCCTCAACCTATATCTACTCTTTTATTTTACTTTCAGTTGGTAAACAATCTCTTTCATCTTTTTAAACTTTGTTATTCCTATAATAAAGTCAGGCTAGTAGGCTGAATACTTGTTTGGATCGATGTGATCATGAAGACGCTTATTGTTTTACTTTATTTGTTAAAATCTGTTGGAGTGTGTTTTACTGTTTATCGTAGATCCATGTTTTAGTAGTTCTTCATATTTTTATCGGTTCTATATCTGCATGTATTGATTTAATTCTGATGATCGGTCTATAATCATACACTAGGATTAATACATAAGGATGGAAAACAACTAATCGGTCTGTAACTAGATGTAAAAGGTGATTCACTTGTACCCGAGGGATTCAGAACTGTAGTAATTAGAATGAATAGAACATGATGCTTAAGAATGTCAGACGCGATCCTTTGAATTGGAAATGAGCATTGTGGTCACCGGAGATAATTACTATCTGGTCATGGCTTAAGAGTCGGATAACTAAAAGATGAATTAGTAACACAAACTTTAGGTCATTAATGCATAAACAATGAATCTAACGAGAATTTGTTTATAGGGTAGTGTGAGTCTAGCGACAACACTAGTTAATTAAGCAAAGTGAATTTAACGAGAATCTAGGCCGTGATTAAGTTTTCAACAGACTAGCAAATGAGTAGAATAGTATTTGGTCATACCATAAGATCGGAGATGTCAAACAAGTATTTTAATTTAATTATTGTTATTTGCTTTTTCAAACCATTTTCAGACTAAGCCTCTCGCAGAATAAGCGGTTGCGGCTTCTATTTACTTTTATTTGCATTAGTTTAATAGGAAATCGTGATAACCCTACAACCGCTTGAATTACACGTAATACTAGATTAGGTAAAGCAACGCGTTCCTGCGAACGATTCTGTTCTTATCACTAAACTATACTATATCTAATCGGGTCCCCTGTCCGTTAAGGTGTATGTGTTTTTGAGATATTAACTTGTACAACATTTTTATAAGTTTAAACACTAGAAAGAAAACCACCATCAGGAAGTCTCATTTTTGGGCCCTTAGGCCGGCCTCCCACTCAACACACAAATCGATCACACATTCATTTCCTTACCCACTTGTTATGGGTGAAATTTCAAGTGCCAATATCTTGAAGGTCCAAGATCTTGACGTCTCAGGATCTTAACGTAGTTGAATATTCTGATTACTTATTAATATCTTATTAACGGTATATTTCGAATGGTATTACTATTTCCAAATGAGCTAAGTATGCAGATTCCAAAATGTTCGAGGTAAAGCTTGGAAAGATACCTCTAACGGTATGATATATATTTCGCACATGTTACAACTCCTCAACACGCAAGAAAGACTTAGTCCACCAACATAATCGGACTTCAAGTTGATTTCAGAATATCTTCAACGGCCACAATATTAGTCAAGATATGCTCCAACATTCACTTATAAAGACCCAGAAGATCCCTACAACTTCGGATAGTTAGTTAGGTCTTAGGTCTATATAAACGAATGGGGCTGATCGATAATAGGTATCTAATCTTTTGTTTACTTACTGCTCACAACACTGGTATTCACACACTACTCTCGTTACTCTCTTATTTATTCTCACACTTAGAAATATCGATTAACCAAATTCAACCTTTGTAATCATTTTAAACACAACTAATAAGAGAACAAAGGCAGGGACGATTATTTCCTCCCATGGTTTTTATGTCAGCAATCCTTAAAGGATTAAGGGCTTTTTCTCATGAACAAATCTCGGTATTCTTTGCTCCTTATTCGTTACTTATATCGCATCATATATCTAATATTTACTTTAATCTTGCTTATTGTTATATTTATCATATAATTAGCATTACATTCTGTTTTTTATCAATAGTTTGCGAATATCTTTGACCTCCATCTCTGGTTTAAGTCGACATAATCTTTGATAAACATCTTTTATTTAACGCATCTTTGAAACTCAACATATTTTACAAGCCTTTAACCTCACGAACGAAAGTTTGGTTACATTATTCCAAGTATTCATCGTAGATTATCTTAGGTAATTTTTAACAAAAACAATTGGCGCCCACCGTGGGGCGAAAGGTGCTTTCAATTAATTAAAGATCTCTTTGATTTTAATTAAACCGATTTTGGTGATGCATATAACAAAATCAAGAAAATCATGTTTTTTGTTTGATGCATACAATAAAAAACGTGATTTTTTCGATTTTGATGAATCAATGTGTTGTTAAACACTTAAATAATGATAATTAGTTATGCACTGTGTTAGTTTTATGGACTTTAATGCATCAAAATGATGTTTTTAAATGTTTACACCGTTCTTATGTTAAGAGTGTTCCTATCGTATGTTATATGTATGTATGTATATGATATAAAAGAGATATTTTATGATTAAAACTATTTTTTTAAGTATAGTTGATTAGGTATTAGTATATGTAAACAAACATAAACAAACAAATATTCACGAACATAAATGAACGATGTTCACGACGATTGTTCACGAACAGATTATCAAGCGTTCATGAAAATAAATGAACGAAAGAGAGCTTTGTTCATGTTCGTTCATTTAACTAAACGAATAAATTTTTGTGTTAATGTTCGCTCATTTAACTAACGAACGAATACGAACGAACTTCCAGCCAAACGGTTCGTAAACTATTTATAAACTGTTTAGTTCAATTACAGTGAACACTCCCACCCCACACAAAAATTTAAATAATGGTGGTCCAATATTCATTCATATATAATAAATTGACGCCATTCATCTTTTACTTATCATCGCTTTTCATTTCTACGAACATAATATATTATGAATTGTGGATAAATTATTCTGGTTAGTAGTCCACTTGACATTAAAGTTTATGTAACATGACAAAATATTCATATTTGTTTGATGTAAAGAGACACTTTTGACTTCGAGTCCAATTAAGTGGAGTCCAAGTTAGTTTTTGCCTACTTTGAGTTACGTTATACCACTTCGTATTATCATGTAACTAGTCTTTAATCTGGTATGAACATACGGACAAAATATAATGACGATATATAACCATTTTTTCTAATTATTTGAGTTTTCTCTCAAAAAGTATTTGGTAATTATTGCATGAGTGCTACTGATTGTAAAAGATGGTGTCATGAGTAACCTAGTTACATTTGAAGAAAAAAAAAATCATCTTCTGTTGAGATCGGCCTCGGAAATATTATCAGACGGATTCTGGCCGTTCCTAAAATCGGCCTCGGAAATATTTAACGACGGATTTTGGGACAGACATAAATTTTACCGACGGATTTACGACAGACATATTTAACGACGGATTTGGGACGGTTTAATTAGCGACAGATTTGGGACGGTTTAATTGGCAACGGACTATTTTAACGACAGATTTGCGACGGGCTTTTTTCCGACGGATGAATTTGCGACAGATTATTATTTAGGGATATTGGATTACCGACGGATATTTCCGTCCCTAATCCGTCACTAAAAATTTTTTCAAAAAAAAATATATATATAAATACAGTATACAATACTGTAATGTAGAAACAATTACATTTATAAAGGAAATCAAATATGAACCAAATATAAAAATCAAATATACGAAACAAGAAGTTTAAAGAAATATAACTTTCCAATTAACAAATGCTACTATCATTATACACGTCCAAATTCCATTACATAGATAAAAAAAAAATCAAATAACAAATATAATAAAAATGTAAATAAGTATCATAGATCTAAAAAAAAATGGAAGAAGTAGAATACAGAGAAGGAAAAAAGTAGATCTCTTTGGCAACAATGAAGATCCATAGATGCCAACTCGTTTTCTTGTTTATCCAATAGAGTGTTATTCGGTCATGGGTATTAGATCCGCACCAAAGTAACAAAAACTTTTAGATCTATAGCAAAATAAATATAATTAGATCTAACCAAGAAATAAATCAAAATGTATAATAGATATTGGGAAACAAGATCTGATAGACTTGTAAATATATATATAGAGATGGAATAAAAATTCGTATTCAAGAACTTACCTTGTAAATACATACCTTGTAACATAAACTCATGTGCTGCCACCACCATTTCTCTAATGTGTATTTCTATTCTCTACCCTTTATTCATTTAATAAATAGAATGATATTAGATAAACTTTGGTGGTGGTGGTGGGTTGTATATTGATCAGGGGAAAGAGGGGTTGGTTTGTTTTTGTTAAAAGTGATTGTGAGCCGTAGGATTAAATTTTGGAGTTGATGTACTTGCCACTTGATTATGATCCGTGTGAAGGGTTTTCATTGGTTGAGGGTTGAGTAATACAAATAGTAATATTCCTAATAATATAGTCGATAGTTATTGTAAGTTTGTAACAATAGTCAATAGTTATCTATATTTTTTTATAAAAATTATTATACCCTTCATTTTTAAAAATAGTTACACAATAGTTATATGTGGAATTATTAAATTACCCTTAATAAACATCCACTACGAAATAGTTTTTATAAAATACCAAATTTGCACTTAATCAATTAATTTACACTTTAAACCTTTATTTTAATAATTAACACTTTAAGACCTTTTTATCTAAAAATAATCACTATCATAATAAATCAATTTACACCACTTGACACCGCCACCACCACCAATAGTATCATCTTTAAATCTTGATCCTTGATTTTCATCTAAGAGTCAAAAAATTACCCTAACATGACAAGAGTAACTTTTAGTTTTTATTTATTAAAAATATGTTTTCAACAAAAAAAACATAAATGTTGATTCCTAAATACAACTATATCACTAAATAGGTACTTATATGTGAATATAGATGCTCGTATACTCGAGAAAACGCAAAATCGCATACTGGTCCGTCCCTAATCCTTCGCTATTAGGGACGGATTAGGGACGCGCAATTACTTTTTTATTTTAAAAAATACATTTTCGAAAAGAGGTCATAAACTTTCATTCCTAAATACAACTATATCACTAAATAAACATATTAAAAAAAATAAAAAGTGTAGAAACCCACACATCCTTGTGAGTTTATCTACAAACACTTACGTTCGAGTATAAAACTACATATACGTGCGCTAAGTTAAAGGTGTAGACGCATCAAACAAAGCGAACAATTATGTATATATGGTACCATTAGGACTCAATATATATAAGAACACTTAATACATACTTATATGTGAATATAGATGCTCGTATGCTCTAGAAAACGCAAAATCGCATACTGGTCCGTCCCTAATCCGTCGCAATTAGGGACGGCTAATTATTTTTTTATTTTAAAAAATACATTTTCGACAAGAGGTCATAAACTTTCATTCCTAAATACAACTATATCACTAAATAAACATATTAAAAAAAATAAAAAGTGTAGAAACTCACACATCCTTGCGAGTTTATCTACAAACACTTACGTTCGAGTTTAAAACTACATATATGTGCCCTAGGTTAAAGGTGTAGATGCATCAAACAAAGCGGACAATTGTGTTTATATGGTACCAATAGGACTCCATATATATAAAAACACCTAATACATACTTATATGTGAATATAGATGCTCGTATGCTCGAGAAAACGCAAAATCGCATACTGGTCCGTCCCTAATCCGTCGCTATTAGGGACGGATTAGGGACGGCCAATTATTTTTTTATTTTTAAAAAAACATTTTCGACAAGAGGTCATAAACTTTCATTCCTAAATACAACTATATCACTAAATAAACATATTAAAAAAATAAAAAGTGTAGAAACTCACACATCCTTGTGAGTTTATCTACAAACACTTACGTTCGAGTATAAACTACATATACGTGCGCTAAGTTAAAGGTGTAGACGCATCAAACAAAGCGGACAATTGTGTATATATGGTACCATTAGGACTCCATATATATATATAAACACTTAATACGTACTTATATGTGAATATAGATGCTTGTATGCTCGAGAAAACGCAAATCGCATACGGGTCCGTCCCTAATCCGTCGCTATTAGGGATGGATTATGGACGACCAATTATTTTTTTATTTTAAAAAATACATTTTCGACAAGAGGTCATAAACTTTCATTCCTAATTACAACTATATCACTAAATAAACATATTAAAATAAAAATAAAAAGTGTAGAAACTCACACATCCTTGCGAGTTTATCTATAAACACTTACGTTCGAGTATAAAACTACATATATGTGCCCTAGGTTAAAGGTGTAGATGCATCAAACAAAGCGGACAATTGTGTTTATATGGTACCAATAGGACTCCATATATATATAAAAACACTTAATACGTACTTATATGTGAATATAGATGCTCGTATGCTCGAGAAAACGCAAAATCGCATACTGGTCTATCCCTAATCCGTCGCTATTAGGGACGGCCAATTATTTTATTATTTTTAAAAAAACATTTTCGACAAGAGGTCATAAACTTTCATTCCTAAATACAACTATATCACTAAATAAACATATTAAAAAAATAAAAAGTGTAGAAACTCACACATCCTTGCGAGTTTATCTACAAACACTTATGTTCAAGTATAAACTACATATACACTGACTCGGTTGAACATGTGAACGCCACAAACAAATCGTCCATTGGTGCGTAGATCGTAACATTAGAAATCTAAATGTATAAATACATTTTATCGTTACTTGTATATGCAAATCATTACTCTTATAGTCGAAAAAATAAAAAAAGGTATATTTGGTCTGTCGCAAATCCGTCCATAATAGCGACGGATTAGGGACGTAAAGATTTAAGTCCGCCATAAATCCGTCGTTAAAAAAATAGATTTGGTCCGTCCCTAATAGCGACGGATTAGGGACGGCAAGTTGAAGTCCGTCGTAATTCCGTCCCTAATGGTGACGGATTTCCGACGGTCCTAATCCGTCCCTGATACCGACGGATTAGGGATGGCAAGTTGAAGTTCGTTGTAATTTCGTCCCTAATAGCGACGGATTTCCGACGGTTTATATATCTGTCGGTAATCTGTCCCTAATCCGTCGTAAATGTTTTTGTATGATTTTTATTGGTTGTTTGTCTGAAATCCGTAGGAAAGCTGTCGGTAATTTGGGACGGAATTTTTTTCCGTCGGAAATCTGTCAGTAATATCAGTTTTTCTTGTAGTGAATGAAAATCGTTATGGATCAAAAAAATCTTTGTGCATTAATTTACATATTTCTGCTTTATTAATCGTTATATAATAGTTTTATCATGATTTAATTGTCAAAATTTTATGTTATTTATCTTATTTTAATACTTATTTTATAATAACTAACCACTCAATATGTTAATTTAATACACTGTAAATAAATATAGTCTCCCAGTTATATAAAATCTTCCAAAAAAAATTAAAAATGGTTTCAAATAGTTATTTTGAACAAAAAATTCTTCCCAGTTAATTACAATCGTAAAGTTTGATATCCTAGAGTGAATATAATCTCTAAAGTTATTGAATAATTTTAGCTATTTTGACATATTTTGTGTTTCAACAGATATTGGAGAAATACTCACCACAGCTGAAATTTTCATGTATGATGTGTGGACCATTTTTAGGGGATAGAACATCTTGAATTTTAATTTCTGCTCAATTATATTCCCAACTTGTATAGATCATGTGGCAGAGGAGAATATGACCACACAAATACACAATGAAGTTCCAATCCATCATATATATGGCCACCAAAATTCTATGATACGGACTTATTTAATTTTAGGGACACTTTGTACAACTTTTAACATATGTATGAACTCAATATGATTTTAGTGGGCCAATTAATTAATTAAGCTTTTACGAATTTACATTCGAGTTTGTTTATGAAAAATCGATACACCAAGCTTCATAGCAAGACGATTATTTTAGGTATCTATCTATAAATAAACTAAAACAGGATTGTAGCATATTTTGATCGACAAGTTGCGTCGTATTGAAACGACAAGTGTTTTTTTAATTATATTTATTAAACAGTAATCTATTTAATAATATTCATATATCCGTATTATAATAAGATTTCTATAATAACAAATTTATTATTTTATTAATAAAAAATATGAAACATATAAAATGAAAATTAAATATAATTTGTAACGAATGCTAGATATTCTAATATTCCTCCTTTTTTTTAGTTAAGTAAATCTTTTACCTCAAGATTATAATGATCAACTATTTACTTACGAATTGGTCTAGTTTCATTAACTAACTTACATAGCAACACCTATTATTGTTATTTACTATTATTATTATTTAATGTTTTTTTATAAATAAAGAACAACAACAACAACAAGGTACCCAATCTCGACATAAGCCGGGCTATGGGGGAGGTATGATGTAGACAAACCTTATCCTTACTCAAAGGTAGAGAGCCTGCTTCCAGATCCACCGGAGTGGAAGGGACCTCCGGCCCAAAAGTGAAAAATAAGGTTAGATCCACCGGGGTGGAAGCCTTAACCGGATAGGGATAATCTCAATCTCAAACTCTCAATCTCAATCCCACTCTTCAGATCACAAATTCAGATCTTAGATCTAGAAATTTGTTACCGTTAGGGAGAGGAAGAGGTTAGAGAGAAAGAAGAGAGAGATTATTATATTATTTTTTTAAATAAATTAGTAAATATAGTTATGTCTTTTAAATAAAGACATAACTTTATTTATTAATTTATTTGTAAAGTTACTTTCGATTCAGACGTGATAGAGATAATTTTAATCAGTGATTTGTTAGACCCCAATCCCATCCTCATAGAAAATATCTTGAGATGAGAAAGCCAAGACTCAAACCTGAGATCTTGGGAAAAACTCTCACCTGAGCCCCACATAGTGAATTTAAAAGATACCCTTGACCAACCCACTTATAAATTCAAGCAATCATATTTAATACAATTTAAAATTTAATAGATTTTCTTTTTAGCTGACAATTTAAATTTGAAAAGTGACTCGAGTTTTAAGGTCAAAGACATTATAAATAGGTCACTAATCCCGTCGATTTACAATTTTAATTACAATTTAATGGTAACCTAGGTTAAGTAAAGGGACTATTTGTCGTCACCATAATCTCATCATAAAAACAAGTATTGGAATTATTAACATCCTCGATAAGGAAAACGTAGGTTAACAATCAACGAACATTATTAATTAAATAACTCTTCAAACTATGGTTGGAGGAATAAAAACCTTGACTGCAGTTGAAGTCAAAAGTAAAAGTTGACATTGAATCATATCATTTTGGATATTTACGAGCTTGGGAAAAAGTAGGAGTTTTTTTTCCTAATGGGTGTAGTATGAAAACTTATTATCAAATTGGTATGGTTTCAAAAATATTTACCATTTTAGTATAAAACCTAATTAAATATTATATTTATAATATATAAAGACAAGAAAAAGGATTAGTTATCATCTGTTTTTTCATTATCATGTTCCTGTATTGAACAGACAATGATAATGATAGAGTTGATATCTAAATCTAACATAAGACGTTAAATATGATGATGGGTTGATGACACATCAACTTAAAATATAGCAGAAAAATCAAATTAAATTTATGGATTTTCAACTTAAGCATATTAACTCGTCTTTCGTTTATATAATGCCATATAAGAATGAATTTAAATAGTAAATGTACTTGCTAAGCAGAGTACTTGTACCACAAAGTGATGAAAGAATCTGAGCATGCAAAAAGAATTAAAGTTTGTTTGCTTATATTGAGCAGATTCAAGATGAAATCAAAAAAAAATAAATTTCATATAAATATATAGAGAAAAATAATTAATTTGTAATAACAATACATACCAAGAATCAGAACTATGACAGCTTAGGGAAGTTAGTATAAAAATATTTTTTACTTGATTAAAAATAATAGTCCTCATTCAATGTTGTGATATATTAGTACTTTGATCTGATGATGTTTCAATATACTCCGTACTTGAAATCATATGAGGAATATAAGGACTTTTATTAAGTTTTAAATATTAAATTGAAAAAAAACCGTAAATGTTATCTAAAAAGAAAACATAGGTCAGCAAAGTGATCCAATGATCACAATTTATTTTTCTTTTTCATCCAAAGGTTGTAACTTTTTTAGAAATAAATTTAAGTGGTTGTTTAATAGTTATTGTAGTTATTGGGAGATATAATGTTTAATTAGGTTTTATACTAAAAAGGTAAATATTTTCAAAACCATACCAATTTGGTAAATAAGTTTTCCCATTACACCTATTTGGAAAAAAACTCGAAAAAGTAGTAAGTTGAGTCTTAAAGGATACGATAAATGCGGTAAAGAATATGATCCCAAAAGTTTTTAGGACTGGCGGTGTATGTTTTTGGTAAAATAATGCTCATAAGATTTACGCGAGCTAAGAAAAAGGAGCATTTTTTATGGACAAGATAGTCGATAGAGCAGTACAAGTAATAGAATTTTGAGTATCTGGAGAAGTGGCGGGATAAAGAAAAGATGGAAAAAAAGGACTACTTATAAAGGATCAGCGCATACGAAAGATGGATTAAAAAACCTTTGTGATGAGATGTGTATCCTAAGAAAGTGCAAGGTACAGATCTCTGAGAAATTATAAACACAAGTTAACAACCTACTAGATATAACCCAAAGGTTGCTGTAGTAGCATAGAAATACAAACATACGAACGGAAGATGTAAATGTTTTTGCATCCCATGGATGTTTGAAAAGCAAGAAAGCCGCCATTAAGCAGCATCAAGCATCTTGAGCTAATCTCATTGTTGGTGAATCTAGTTTCAAAGCTTTTCATCAAGTTTTTGCATACTATGCTGCAATTTACAAACTTTTACTCATGTAGATGTTATCCGCATATACTATATATCATCTATTCGCTGCATCAAAGTTTGCCAAGGTTTTGAAAGGTTGCTGTTTTCTATTAATTACTTTACATCAACACTAAGTCAGCATGGAGCCATATATTTTGTGATATGAACAGTTGAAAGAACACTCATCTATTGGAATGCATCCACTGGATAGCAACCTAGAACACGAAGGAAACAGCAAAATTCCTGCAAGAATTATAGATAAAGAACTCATTGTTTGTACAAACAGATTAATCATCTTGCCATTTTTCAGGAGAAACACTAATTCTATTGACCCTCAAAAAGTCAAATATGGACTTTTCTGATAGTAGGAGTATTTTTGAACAGAAGTTATCAAACACAGGGCCGGTCTACAAGGGGGCAAAGTGGGCGACGGGCCGAGGCCCGGTTTTTTAGGGAGCCCGATTTTTTTTATTTTTATATTATATATATATATAATTAAAATCTATACCGGCTTTATAAAAAATAAAAAACTTACGCAGTCAACACAATTCGACAATTCTCAAGCAGTCAAGCGGTGCTCTGTGCCTCTGTCAAAGTGATCACATCATCTGATCATCACACAAATTGTCTTTTGTCCCTACTTTGCTTTAAGTTGCAGATAATATTTGTATTTTATGGAGATAATAATTAATTAACCTTATTAATGTTTAACTTTATTAGTTATTAATTATTATAAGAAAAAGGTTTAATATTTTATACAATTAACCATAGATATAATAAAATTTGTTGCGCTTAGCCTATAGACCCTTTTTTGACGCTCAGCCAATATCTATGAATCTTAAGGGACGACCCTGATTCAAACATACCATTTATTATTTCATATAATTCCACAAGCTTTTGTTTTAAGAGTTTTGAAGATGAAAATAACTCGTTTGACCCTTAAAAGTCCGCCCTCGTATTTTTTGGACTTGTATGGATTGTATTATATTATGAAGTTGAAATAGAAACAAATGTGAGTTGATTATCTCACATAACTCCATGTAAACTATCAAGTTTTTCTTAAAAAAAGACAAAATTCATATCAATTATTAGGATTTTTTTGTTTGACCTCAGAAGTCAACCAAAATTTCCCGTGGCTGTACACATGTTCCTAAATCAAAATTTATATACACACCATCTTAATCAAGCAGTAGGATGTCGTATACCTACCACGCCTCTCTTGTGTAATCGGTTTTTATGAGGAGAAAGATGATGTCTTTGTAATTGGATACAAAGAAAATAATATGAACCATGACCACAAACCTGCAGATGTCTAAGAGCATTTTGGGCACGAGGCTCAGCCATTGAAACTTCAATATCAATGTAAACGAAATAGTTGAAGTACATGTCACAATCACGTCAGATGTAAGCGATTAAAAAGCATCATCTACTGTCAACAAGATAAAATAAAACCAAATCTCAACAATTATCCCAGGAAGTCAACTCTAAAAAGTGAACTCACTTGGTTCTCCCTTTGATGCTATCATCGACGATTTTTAGTGGACGATTGGCCGGCTCTCGATCTATAATTAGATTTCGGAACAAAAGATTAGTCAAATGATTACTTTTAAGTAGAGGAGACAAAATAGGCATGTGGCTGGAGCTGACCCCCTAACAATATTTTTCTCATAAAAAAACTTTTGCAAGTAATAAATGAATTAAATGATAAAGATAACCCTAAACCTTTATCAGCAAAATAACATCCACCTGTAATATGTGAACATTAGATAGTATTTAAATGTCCTCCATTGAATGGGAGTCGACTATAAACTATCCATCTTTCTTGGATTCCTAGCAACCGTTGTACCAGTTTGACCCATTAAATCCATTTTACCTTTTTCCTTGTAGTTATTTTGTTACCGTTTGACCAGTTATCAAGACAATATAAACCAAACTGGCTTGTTTTCATAATGAGAGGGCTGACATTACCATCTCAACTTATAGTTAAAGTAGATCAGATTTAGACGAGAACTGGTACAAGTTACCTTTGATAAGTTGATATCCGAAAGAGAAAACACTGACAACGCTCTGAATAATACTCCGGGACCTTCTTCCAATGTGAAGACAATACTTGTCTCGAAAATGAAATTATTTTTTTCATCATTAATACTGACAAAGGATGTGGCATGAAAGATAAAGAATAGATCTTTACCTTATGGGGTTTGTTAGTTCCTAGGATTATAGGTTCTCTTGCTACTATTAGAAAACGAGTGATGTTATCTGAATCATTTTGGATTTTCTTTGAAAGAATGTTGAGCCCATATATTTCTGCTGCCCATTATAGAATAATGAAGGGAAATGGAATTGTAAATTTTGTGTATTAATTAAGAATGATTACAGGATACAAGATTATATATAAGATTATATATCAGAAAACTGAAATCTATATCTATTTATATCTATCAATTTAACCGCTTAAATATATATTTGAATACTAACTAATTTCTAACAACCTTTTAATATTTACACTTCTGACCCCTCTAGTTTCTAATCTTTCTAAAAATGACCTTAACTTCTATATACCCCCTCAAGTTGGAACCTCTTGTAGACCCAAGTTGTTGCTCAAAAATGAATGATGTGAAGAACCCAGAGCTTTAGTCATGATGTCTGCCAACTGGAAATGTGTAGGGATATATGCTGTTTGCAGAAAACCTTCTTGAACCTTGTCTCTTGTAAAGTGGCAATCAATATCCAAATGTTTAGTTCTGTCATGATAGCATGGATTAGCAGCTATTTGTTGAGCTGCTTTATTATCACAAAACAGAGTCAGAGGAACCTTAACAGGAATGTGTAAATCCTTCAACAAATAAGTAAGCCACACTAATTCACAAGTAGTAGCTGCCATACTTCTATACTCTGCTTCTGTGGAAGATCTTGAAGCAGTTGCTTGTTTCTTAGTTTTCCAAGAAACTAATGCATGTCCTAAGAAAATACAATAGCCAGTGAGTGATCTCCTTGTCATCAAACAAGAAGCCCAATCTGCATCACTAAAACCTGTGACCTTCAATTGTTGTTGTACAGGATAGAACAATCCCTTTGAAATGGTCCCTTTCAAATATCTTAACAAATGAACAGCAACCTGCATGTGAGGTTCTCTTGGTGAAGATACAAATTGACTCAAGTGTTGTACAACATATGATATATCTGGTCTTGTCATTGAAAGATATAACATCTGCCAATCAACCTCCTGTAAGATTCTAGTTCTAACAACAATTGGCCTTTATCAAGAGACAATTTACCATATGTGGGCAAAGGAAAACCAACTGGTTTAGCAGCAGTTAAACCAGCATCCTTAAGAAGATCTAAGGTGTACTTTATTTGATTCAAATAAGTCCCCAATTCATTTCTGCATAATTCTATGCCAAGAAAATACCTTGCTAAACCCAGATCTTTGATAGTGAATTTTCTATCCAAAGCCAATTTAATCTCTTTAATTTCACTATCATCATTCCCTGTGACAATTATGTCATCAACATATACCAAGATAGCAGTAAATAAGTCCCCCTTGGCTTTGACAAACAAAGAATAATCATGCTTAGACTGTTCAAAGCCTAATGAAGTAAGAAATTTTATCAGTTCAATATTCCATTGTCTAGAAGCCTGTTTCAAGCCATATAAGGATTTATTTAATTTGCAGACTTGGTTTGGCAATGCTTTGTGATAACCTTCAGGTGGAAACATGTATATTTCCTCATCAACAAATCCATGAAGGAAAGCATTATTTACATCAAGCTGATGTAAAGGCCATTCTTTTGCAGTAGCAATTGCAATCAATACTCTTACAGTTGCTGCCTTTGCAACTGGAGAAAAATTATGCTTGTAATCAGTCCCTTCTTGTTGATTAAAACCCTTGATAACCAACCTTGCCTTAAGCCTTTCAACTGTACCATCTGACAAATATTTTGTTTTGTAAACCCATTTTGAAGAGATTGCCTTATGATTAGAAGGCAAAGTGGTCAAACTCCAAGTATTGTTTTCTTTTAAAGCCAAAAGTTCCTTTTCCATCGCTTCCACCCAACCTTTATCTTGAACAGCCTGAGCATAAGTTGAGGGCTCAAAGTTGCTTAAAACATTTGCTAATGAAGCCACATAATCTGGAGGATAGTGCTCAAATTCCTCATTCTTGAATATTGGATAAACAGGGGAGACTTTAGAAGATTCATAAATTGCCATAGAAGCAATAGAATTTTTGCCTTTAGGTACAACAAAATCTTGTAACCATTTTGGTTGAACCACATTTCTATTTGATTTTCTCAAACAATTCTGGGTATTTGAAGAAGATGGTACAGGATTTTGTGGATCGCTAGTGGGAACAGATTGACCTATATTCGGTAAAACCTCACCAGAATCCTCACAAGATGTAGAAATATCACTTGAAATTGCATTAGTATGCAATCTATTTCCTTCATCTTCCAAAGTGACAAGATCAGTAGGGAAAATAGGTTTTGGATAAGCAGTGATCTGTGAAGAATTTTCTTTGAAAGGAAATTATGTTTCCTTAAAAAGCACATCCCTACTGTGGAAAATTTCTTTCGTAGAAAGATTATATAAAATATACCCTTTCTGACCAGGTGGATAGCCTAAAAACACACACTTAATTCCTCTTGGTTCCAACTTGTCTTTCTGAGGTTTAGTCACAGCAGCATAGCACAAACAACCAAACACCCTCAAATTATCATAATTTGGTGGACATTTATGAAAAAACTCATAAGGTGTCTTCCAGTTCAAGATTTTCATGGGCATCTTGTTAATGAGATAAGTTGCAGCTAAAACACAATGTCCCCAAAACTGTTTAGGCAATCCTGCAGTCAGCCTTAAAGTTCTAGCAGTGTCTAACAGATGTCTATGCTTTCTTTCAACTACAGCATTCTGTTGAGGTGTGTAAACCATGGATTTTTGATGTTAAATCCCTTGAGACCTCAAATATATCATGCACTCATTATTAACTATTTTAGAACCATTATCAGACCTTAAATATTTGGGTTTAGTGTGAAAATGATTTTGAACATAAGAAATGAAATTCTGAAGAACAGGGAAAACTTGGTCTTTTGTGTGCAAGGGATAGGTCCAAGTACTTCTAGTGAAATCATCAACTATGGTTAAGAAGTAATGAGCTCCATTTAGAGTAGAAACCTTGTATGGACCCCATAAGTCAACATGAATAAGCTCAAAAGGATTGTTAGTTCTAGAATGACTAACTGGGAAAGGCAATCTGTGTTGTTTGAATAAAACACAAGTTTCACAGAAAAAATTTGAGATATTAACATTTTTGTATTCATCAATGTGAATCAATTTGGATACAGAGGTATGACCTAGTTTATGATGAAACAAAGAAGCGTTAATTTGCTTACAAGTATTATTCAAGACTTTATTTACAAAAGAAGCTACAACAACAGAAAAAGAAGCAAGAGCAGAAGAAGATTGCCCTTTGCACACATAGAGATTTTTGGTGCCTTTGCCAACAGCTACAACCTTGTTAGTTGTAAGGTCCTGAAAAGCAAACCAGGACCCACCAAAAATGGCAATTAGGGGTTTTGAATTTAAGAGTCTACCAATAGACAACAAATTAATTTGGAAATCAGGAACATATAGCACATTAGTCAAGGTTAAAAAGGAATTAATTTTAACCTTGCCAATTTTAGTAACAAGTTTATGAGAACCATCAGGTCATTTGACTTTTATGGGATATTTAAGGTCTATAATGTCATGAAATAGTTCTAAATGAGGTGACATATGATCAGTGGCCCAGTGTCATTGACCCAATCCTTCTTAAAATCTATGTCAACAATGGAAACCAATGCTTGTAATCTGGCATGAAATGACATACCTGCATGTGGTTGACCAATTTTACCACAATCAGTATTCTGTCCCTCAATCACATGATTTCCTTTTAACATCTTCATCATCTCTGTACACACAGCAGCCACTAATTTCTGATCAATTGCTGATTTCTGATCACAATGAATCTCATTTTCATACTCCATGTCAAAAGGTGAATCCTTCTGACTTATGTCACCAAAATTGGTACTAATCTGTGCAACCATTCTTCCCTCTTTTTTGACCTTTTTTCGTTTGTACCAGTCTGGATATCCCAATCTCTCAAAGCATTGTTCATACAAATGACCAGTTTGTTTGCAGTGAGTACAAAAAGGTTTCTCTCCCTTATTATCACTAGACACAAACTTCTTGAAATTCTGATTTCCTTTATTTGCATTATTGGCAAAAAATGCAGTGTGATCAGGAGTGTGGTGAGTGACTTGTTTTTGTTTCTCTACTTGTTGAACTATATAATATGCCTTATTTATGGTTGGAAGAGGATCCATGGACAAGATTTGATTCCTAACAGACTCATAGTCATCATTAAGCTTCATAAGGAATTGCATCAACCTAGACCTGCTTTCAATTTCAGCGTACTTATCCATGATCTTACAAGTACATTCTCCCATTTTGCCACAAGTACAAACTGGTATTCCATTCAAGCTATGCAATTCATCCCAAAACTTCTTCATTTTATTATAGTAAGCAGCAATAGACATATTACCTTGAGTAACTCTGCTCAATTCCCTTTCAGTGTGAAAGATGAGAGGTCCATTACTTTGACCATATCTTTCTTCAATTTCTGTCCACAATTCCTTAGCAGATTGAGCATACAAAAAAGCTTCAGACAATTCTGCAGTCATAGAGTTCAACAACCAACATGTAACCATGTAATCACATCGAGTCCATCTTCCATAATCTGCATGAGAAGCAACTGGTTTGGTTAGGGTTCCATCAATGAACCCTATCTTCAATTTGGCTCCAAGAGCCATTTTCACTGTACGACTCCATCCAAGAAAATTGGTTCCATTAAAAGGAGTGTTGGTGAGAACCATTCCTGGATGATCAGAATTAGCAAGATGCAGCGGATCATTAACTAAACCATCAGCATTAGTCGCCATGAATGATTTATTGAAATTTTTAATACTATGAATATAAAAGTAATTTCGTTCGAATTGAAACCCTAGATTCAATTCAAGAACAAGAAATGGATTAAAATTGGGGAAAACTGCCTAAAAAACAGAAGAAAGACGAATCGATCAAGCTACGATCATCAATTCAAACGAATAACGACAGCAAGTAGCTTATCGTGATGACGATGATCAAGATCTGCCATTAACGACCTTCATTTCTCTGATACCATATAGAATAATGAAGAAGGGAAATGGAATTGTAAATTTTGTGTATTCATTAAGAATGATTACAGGATACAAGATTATATATCAGAAAACTGAAATCTATATCTATCTATATCTATCAATTTAACCGCTTAAATATATATTTGAATACTAACTAATTTCTAACAACCTTTTAATATTTACACTTCTGACCCCTCTAGTTTCTAATCTTTCTAAAAACGACCTTAACTTCTATACCCATGAACTAGCAATTGCTCCAATGTATCGTATACCATTAGAGGCTACAATCTATTTTAGATATTAAAGCAGTGCTATTATGACCCATTTAGTTATGTCAATTATAAAGGGTTATGTTTATCTTTAAAGGGTTCAACAGGTAACACATAATCAAGCTAAAAAGATAACGATTCGAACAGGTTGCCAAGAGTGTGTTTTAAATGTGTGCAACCTCCTAAATTGCTTCGTTCAAGAAATTTGGTTATTATTGTAATCACTTGTGTGATCTCATTTGACACATCAAGTACAAAAAATAGAATAGAAAGCGTTACACGGGTTACCCCGAACCTCTATGCTAAATATCAGGCGTTTGGACCTGAACCCTATTTTCACCAATCACCCAACCTGCCTAAACCACCCAATTTTCAACCTCTATTGAACTGAAAAACAATGAAACGAAAGTGTATACATCGGATCTTTAGAAGTTACCTTAGCGGCACCAGCAGTATCTTCAGTAGTAACTTTAACCACATCCAACCTGTTTAACATAATCTTACATTGATCAAGTGGCGCATATCAGATACAATTTTCAAATCTTCACTCAAAATTCAGCATCAGTTAAGAATACCACATTAATCTTTCATATTAACCAGAGGATGGCTTAAAACGCATTTCAATTCCTCTTTTCGCACTCCAGGCAATCCCAGGAGGCAGTGATTAACAATGAGCTGCACTTCTCCTACAATGTGTAGCCTATGACCAAGGAATAGATCATAATTTCTGTGAACACTTCCGCTTACAGAATTCTCAATTGGAACCACTGCTTTGTCCACTAACCACAACTCGACTGCCTGAAAACCATAACAATTTTAAGGTAAAAGTAAATATCACACACCCGAAAGAGCACAAATTGAGAAATGTATAAACTACCTTAAATACAGATTCAAAATCTTCCCAGGGGACCGTCTCACAATTTGGATATGCTTTTACAGCAGCAGCCTCGCTATTCGCTCCTGGTCCACCCTGTATGTATCATTAAAATATAAGCATAAGAATGATAGTTCTTTGATTGTGGGTCTTAAGATGCACCCTTTGAAAGTATTATTGTGACATCTTATCACGAGAAGTAGCCAGTTAGTTGTAATAGAAAGGCTTGCAAGAGATTCTGTTTGGATGTGTGCATCTGCTTTTAGAAACGATATCTGGGTATATTTTTGTGAAAATTAGAGACATGTTGAGTAAGGGGATTAAAAGTTAAGAACAAGAGCACACAGTCATTTTGTATAACCTGCATATGATCACAGCTTCTGATATTTAACAGATTATCCAAATCTAATTATATCACCCGCATATGATACCAGATTCAAGGAAAGGAGTTATTTTTTCAAAACAATAAAAACTGATTAGTGACACTTCAAGATGCAATATCAAATAATCTATTTGAGAATACAAATCAACACACCCCCTTGGACTTATCAGTGTGGATACGACTTTACGGAAAAACATTTAAAAAAATAACAGTTCACACAATTTGAATGAACGGTTGTCGGCTTGTATGTCTTATTCGCTTATAAAAAGAAAAAGAAAAAACAAACTAAACTTCTATGTGGAGTCATGGGTCGATGGACATATGCAGATTGTTGACCTACTTATCATTCAATATTTACTTGAAACTTCCATTACTATGTGATGTATGTGCAATAAAAGATTGTAGATTGTAACAGATACCTTGTATGCAATTCGTATCTTCGAGCCATCACTATTAGAGGATATAAGATCCGTTGACGATAAGGGTTCTACAATCAAAACATATTTCGTGAGAATGGATATAACACGAATATATAAGCAAATATAGTATATGCATATTAAAGACAGACCATTTTCTTATAGACACATACTCTTGCAACCCAACACTTCACTGATATATACACACATGTAGATAGTCATTTAACGCACATTGGAAAACTCTAAAAGCAAATCATTTCTTGCAATATACTACATAGTTGTCACCTTATGACATAAAAATGCACCTGGAATCACTAATAATTTTGAAGCTAAGATCAGCTTTCATGCCATCCAAAATAATATACAGTAATTTCTTTATAAGGCTAACATAATGTGCTCAAAGGGGATGTATTCTAAAAGGGAATTCCGGTACGGATTGTAATCAACACATTTCTCCTGCCTATAGATTTTTGTTATCAACTGTTATTAAAAATCACATACTAAATACATAATTTGAATCTCTCTTTTGACATCAAAAGCAAAAAGTGTAGCTTTTTTTCAATAAAATGACATATGAATTAGTCTAAAGTCAAAACCCCAAATGAAATGCAATTGACTTAATTACATTTCCATCTTATAGGCACAATAATTTAGGCAATAGCAAAAGCAACCAACCATCTGAATAGAGAGGGTTCTATTTATGTTACCCGGGACCAATGTAGTTTTGACAGAGGTAAAGTTACTTGGTAAATAATTGAAAATTTGAAATCTTTATGAAATTTGGCAATCTTGGTATCATCATCAGTATTTCTTCCAGCTTCTAAGTTTAAAGGCAAATCCGAAGGCTTTTCGTCTTCTACATGAGGTTTAGTTTGAGAAAACTTTGTGCTAAAACAACCCCATTTCCATAATGTAGCAGCATTTACCATAAAATCATTACTCAAAACACCCACTTGAGAATGAGTGTGACTGGCAGTAACACAATTGGATACAACTTTCAAATATCCTTTTTTTAACTATTAATTTTCAGGTTTTTGAGGAAAATGGAAGTGGGTTTGAGGGACACTGTCCAATTCTTAAATGTGTTTTTATAGCTACTGTTAAAAGGATTAATCTTATTCTTAAGATTGTTTTAATTTGTACTTATGACATGATTAGTAAATATGCAGGACTTAAAGGACTGAAGCAAATTCATATTTAAGTACAAGGACTGGAGCTGTTGATAAAAAAGAAAGAAGGACTAAATAAGATAAAAGAAGAGAGAAGAGAGTTGTTTCTGTCAACACTCCAAACATGCCTAGTATATATACATCGTTATGAACCATTAGGGTTCATCACCTGAAGATCGATATTTTCTGGTTTCTCTCAATTTGTTAATCTGCTCTATAATTTTTTTCGAATCAATTTAGATTGATTGTAATAGAACACATAACATATAGTTGTGTGAATCTCACCTGATTAGCAGTGGAGATTGTATTAATAATAATAATATCATCAAATCAATTAAGATTGATTTGATCTTGAGATTGATCTGAGTATAAATATTGTGGATTATTGAAGATATTCTGTTTCTGTTCATCGTATCAGAGCGGCGTATCATCATTCGATCACCGTTCGGATTATTTTTTCCTTTTCGATCGAAGAAAAAATTAGGGTTCGGGGTTTTGTGTGGTTTTTTTGGGTAATTTCGGTTTTAATCTTCATTCTCTGAAGATTAATTGTGTAGATCTTGTTGATTTCTTCGGTCTGCTTGTTCAATCGACTAAGTGAATCGTATTGACAAGTAGATCTCATCTTCCACTGATTCTTCTTTCTCTGATAGCACTGTTTGTATTCTTCTTCCTTATCTCTTTTATTTTTCCAATGTGTTTACAATAAAAAATAAATAAATTTTGTTTTCTTTCATTTATCTCTCATAAAACCATTCGTGTTAAACTTGACCTATCTCCGTGAGAGGTGTGGAATCCTGTCCCTGGCACGTTTGTGAGTGAAAGTTATTTTTTACGATTTTAAATATATATATATATATATATATTTTTTTCTTTCTGCTTTTTAGGTTATATTTCTGTTGCTAATTCGTATTGTTTTTAGTTGATTGATTGGCTGTTCATTAAGTGTGTTTTTGTTGCATTGTTCTCTGATTCTTTAATTGCTCTTGTTAATTGAGATTAATTGTTCTTGATAACTGCAATTATTTGAGTTTCTTTGCTTCAAAATGGATGATGATAATGTAAATGGTTTTGCATATGTATATGAAGAATCTGAAATCAGTGATGATACTATTACTAAATTAGTAAATTGGATTTAGGAAGTCCTTTACATTTGCATCCTAATGATTCTAGTACTTTATCTATTGTTTCAATAAAACTTAAAGGCACTGAAAATTATCAAATATGGAGTTGTGCTATGCTGCTTGCTTTAGGGGCTAAAAATAAGGTAGGTTTTATTGATGGATCTTGTAGAAGGTCTAATGTAGATGAAGTACTTGGTAGGCAATGGGATAGATGCAATGCTGTTGTTATGTCTTGGATTTTAAATTCTATTGATGAAGAGTTATATTTGGGATAAATTTTTAGTAGAAAAGCTTATCTTGTTTGGAAAGAATTGAAAGAAACTTATAATAAGGTAGATGGATCTGTTATTTTCAATTTACATCATAAAATTAATTCATTGTGTCAAAATGGTATGCCTCTGTCTGATTATTACCATAAACTAAACGCTTTGTGGAAACAATTTGATGCTTTAGTTCAGTTACCTAGGTGTACTTGCCATGCTGCTCAAGATTTTTCTAAACATACTCAATTGTTGAAGCTTATGCAGTTTTTAATGACTAAAGATCCCATTCCTGATCTCAAAACTGCTTATTCTATTCTTTCTAGAGATGAGTCTCATAGAGGTGTATCTTCTTCAAATCAAAAATCACAAACTACTGCTTTTCTTTCTAAAGTTAATAACAATAAAAGTTTTCCTTTATCAAATAATTTCTTCAAATATAATAAAGGAAATTCTTCTCAAACACCTTCTAAAGGTCCTACAGTAGTTTGTGAACATTGTGGTTTTAATGGACATACAATTGAAAAATGTTTTAAACTAATTGGTTACCCTCCTGAGTTTGGTAAGAAAAGGAATGCTGGATCTCAAAATGGTAATAAGAGGTTTTCTAGTAAATTTTTTGCTGCTACTTCTTCTTCTTCTCCTACCTTTACAGAAGAACAGTTATCCAGGATTGTCTCTCTAATTAAAGAAAATTCTGAGTCTTCCAATAATCCTAATGCAAATATGGCAGGTGGGTTTTGTAACAATAGCAAGATTTTTAATTCTAATTTTAACAAGTTTTTTTGTTCTAATATTAAAAATCATTCTAAACTTGTTAAAAAGGATTGGATAAGTGATTCTGGTGCTAATAATCATATTACTTATACTGAATAGAACATGGTTGATATTATTGATGTTTCAAGTTTAAAAACTAAAGTATCTCATCCTAATGGCACATTTGCATATATTCAAAAAATTGGAAATCTTCAATTAACTGAATATTTAACTTTGTATGATGTGTTAGTTGTTCCTGAATACTGTGTGAGTCTTATGTCTGTGTATAAAGTTGCCAAACATAGTAAAATGCTTATTGCTTTTGATGAGAATCTGTGTTATGTAATGCAACAGGGTTTGAATTCAATGACAGTTCTAGGAACTGGTAAACAAAGTGAAGGTCTTTATTTCATTGTAGAGGATTTAAAAGGTATTCCTAGGCAGATTACTTGCAATGTGTCTAAGTTTACTTGGCATTGTAGATTAGGTCATCCTGCTGACAATGTGTTATCTAAATTGCATTCTACTCTTCTTTTTAAACATGTTGATAATACAGTTTGTGATGTGTGTCATGAAGCAAAACAGACTAGAAATCCTTTTCCTGTTAGTGATCATAAAACCACTTATCTTGGTCAACTTGTGCATTTAGATGTGTGGGGTCCTTACAGGGTTATTGGAAGAGGTGGTTTTAGATTTTTTCTTACTATTGTTGATGACTTCACTAGGACAGTTTGGGTTTAGCTTCTGAAGTCTAAAGATGAAGTTTTAAATAATGTAACTATTTTCTTTAATCTTCTAAAAAATCAGTTTAGTCAAACCATTAAAACTTTAAGAAGTGATAATGGAACAGAGTTTATTAATCAAGCCTTTAAAACTTTTGTTGAGACAAATGGTATTGTTCATCAAACCTCTAATGTTCACACTCCTCAACAGAATGGGGTGGTGGAAAGGAAACATAGACATTTGTTAAATGTTGCTAGGGCTCTTATGTTTCAGGGGGAATCCCTCTTAATCTATGGACTGAATTTATTCTAATTGCTACATATTTGATTAACAGATTGCCCTCTTCTGTGCTTAATGGAAAGTCCCCTTATGAGTTAATTTTTGGCCACATTCCTAATCTCTCTCACTTAAGGTAATTTGGTTGTTTATGTTTTTCAAAAAATCTTAATAATTTTGACAAATTTTCAAGTAGAACAACCAAGTGTGTCATGTTAGGATATTCATCTTCAAAAAAAGGTTATAAACTGCTTTCTTTAAATGATAAGTCTATTTTTGTGTCAAGAGATGTTAAATTTTTTGAAAATGTTTTTCCTTTAAAATCTAATAAAAATTTAAATACAACTTCAAAAAATTATTTTTCTGAACAACTTAATTTCTTTGATGAAAATGAATATCCTGATCCTCCCAATGATGAAGAGGGAGATAGTGGTAGTAATCCTAAAAGTGATGGCAGTACTTCTCACTCTGGCAGTGTACCTGGTAACTCTACCAGTGAAAGTACAACAACACTTGAGGATGTTAATGATAATAACTCTGAGGGAAACAATGAAGATCAGAATATTTTTTTGAATCAAAATTTTGATAATCAAAATGAGGATAATGATCCTAATGTTAATGATATTATTCAACCTTTGAGAAGGTCTGAAAAAACTTCTGTTTTTCCTAGTAACAAGTATAAGGATTTTGTTGTCAATAGTAGTGTCAAATATGGTTTGGAAAAATTTGTATGTTACACTGCTTTAACTAATACTTGTGTGTCTTTTATTTCTGAGTTAAATAAGAGTACTGAACCTCAAAAATATAGTGAAGCTTGTAAACACACTGTTTGGGTTGATGCTATGAATAAAGAAATAGAAGCCTTATATAGAAACAATACTTGGGAATTGACTGAGTTGCCTAAAGGTAGAGAACCTATTGGGTGTAAATGGATTTACAAAATCAAATACAAGTTTAATGGAGAAATAGAAAGATATAAAGTTAGGCTTGTAGCTAAAGGTTATAGTCAAAAGGAAGGTGTTGATTTTGATGAAACCTTTTCACCTGTGGTTAAAATTGTTACTGTTAGATGCTTAATTACTCTAGCTGTTCAAAATAGTTGGAGTCTTTATCAACTTGATATTAAAAATGCTTTCTTATATGGTGATTTATATGAAGATGTTTATATGCAACCTCCTGAAGGGTTTTCTGATATTAATGATAGTAGAGTTTGCAAATTGAAAAAATCTTTATATGGTCTTAAACAAGCACCTAGATAATAGAATGCCAAATTGACTGAAGCTTTAGTTAATAATGGTTTTATTCAAAGTAAAAGTGAATATTCTTTGTTTACTAAAGATAGTAATGGTGTGTTTATTGCTCTTTTAGTATATGTTGATGATATCATTGTTACTGGCAATAATGATAATGAAATTAAGAATTTTAAAGAGTATTTGAAAACTCAATTTCAAATCAAAGATTTAGGAATATTGAAATATTTCCTTGGTATTGAGGTAATTAAGACTAAAAAGGGTTTATGTTTAAATCAAAGAAAGTATTGCTTAGATCTTTTGTCTGACTATGGTTTGTTAGCTGGTAAACCTGTTCATGTACCTCTTGATCCCAATGTGCATTTGTCTAGTGAAGCTTCTAATCTTGATCCTGTTCTGGATAATATTACTGAATACCAAAAATTGATAGGAAAATTAATTTACCTCACTCATACTAGACCTGATATTGCTTATACAGTTCATTGTTTAAGCCAATTTATGCATAAACCTCTTAAGTCTCACCTTAAGGTTGCTATAAGAGTTTAGAAATACTTGAAAAATGCTCCTGGTAAGGGTATTTTTGTATCAAAAGCTGATCATATGTCTGTACAAGCCTATGTAGACTCTGATTGGGCAAAGTGCATTTCTAGCAGAAGGTCAGTTACTGGTTATTGTATTTTCTTTTGTGGTTCTCTTGTGTCTTGGAAAAGCAAGAAGCAAAACACTATTTCAAAATCATCTACTGAAGGTGAGTATAGGGCTATGGCTTCTGTCACATGTGAAATCATTTGGATTGTGAAAATTTTACAAGATTTACATGTTTCAAATGTACTTCCTATAATAGTGTTTTGTGATAACAAATCAGCAATTAAGATTGCTTCCAATCCAGTTTTCCATGAAAGAACAAAGCATTTGGAAATTGACCTTCATTTTGTGAGGGAAAAAATTCTTGCAGGAGTAATTAAAACTGAGGAAATAAATGCAGCAGACAATGTTGCTGATATCTTAACAAAAGGATTAGACACAAAAGCTCATGATTTTTTATGTCAAAAAATGGGAATGGTCAATTTGTTTAAACCTGTTAGTTAAGAATAAGATTAAGGGGGGATGTTAAAAGGATTAATCTTATTCTTAAGATTGTTTTAATTTGTACTTATGGCATGATTAGTAAATATGCAGGACTTAAAGGACTGAAGCAGATTCATATTTAAGTACAAGGACTGGAGCTGTTGATAAAAAAGAAAGAAGGACTAAATAAGATAAAAGAAGAGAGAAGAGAGTTGTTTCTGTCAACACTCCGAACATGCCTAGTATATATACATCGTTATGAACCATTAGGGTTCATCACCTGAAGATCGATATTTTCTGGTTTCTCTCAATTTGTTAATCTGCTCTATAATTTTTTCTGAATCAATTTAGATTGATTGTAATAGAACACATAACATATAGTTGTGTGAATCTCACCTGATTAGTAGTGGAGATTGTATTAATAATAATAATATCATCAAATCAATTAAGATTGATTTGATCTTGAGATTGATCTGAGTATAGATATTGTGGATTATTGAAGATATTTTGTTTCTGTTCAGCTACATTAAAGAACATGCGCTGACGGTGGGCACAAAATAAAAGACTAGTCACAACTCACAATACTCGTTTTATTGCCTTTCTATATCGGTTTCTTTTTTTTTTCTTCTTTCCCAACATATCGGTTTATTTTCTTTCTTTTATTGTTCTTTTTTTCGTTCCAAATATAAATAAAGAAAATAATTAGGTTAATAATTGATGAAAAAATTTCATATATGCCATTGTTAAGTTATAAAATTCATTATGGTGTTCAAAGATGGATCAGAGAAATTAAACATCGACAAAAAAGATTTTCGACTTAAAATTATGAGGGCACCATGAACCAAAAGCATACAAACGTACACTAGGGAGAATGGAAGATACCTGCGTAATGTGGCGACGGTTGAGGTGTGACGACGACGACTGGGGTGGGGCGGCCGTTGATGGTAGTAGCAACGTCGACGTCGTTACAAACACTGTCGTTATGCTGTAAATTATTTCATTAAGGGTATTATAGGCATATTAAGTGAATATATTCAAATTTATGATCGTTTTGATAGATGTAAGTTTTTATTTTTGAGAAAATGTAAGAAAGTCAAATGTTTTATCTATAATTCTTTATAAAAATTATCACACCCTTCATTTTTAAAAATAGTTACACAATAGTTACATACAGAATTACTAAATTACCCTTAATAAACATCCACTAGACAACCACTTGACACCGCCACTATCAACAATAGTACTATCACCGACACCACTAAACCGTCTTGCCAATACCTTGCTCGTAATATAATATAGATATATATACATGGCTTAATCAACTTTTTAAGTTGTATATTTAGGCCCATTGTTTTAAACCTATGAATCATTTTCGTTTTTGTAATTATCAATCTGCCTTATATATATTTTCCTCATGGTCTAATGCGAAATGCGAGTAGGCTAAAATGCATAACATCTTTTCTGTGACATCCATTTATATTTTGAGAAATGATTGATGATTAAAAAGTTTATAGACAAAATAAAAAAGGTTTTAAATTTGAAGGAATTTACAAAAACTATAAAATGTTATGTTCTGAGGATAACTTTTCATGTCCAAAGGGGGTTGGCATTGGATGGATTATGGACGAGTGGTGGTGTCAAAATGAGTGGTTAGACCACGCACTCCATAATCCATTTTCTTCCAATCATTACATATGATCTGACTTTATTTTTGTTTTTAAGTTTACTTTTTATTAAATACTAGTGAGTGGTGAAGTGAGTGGTCGGATGCCGACAAAATTCGGATGAGTGGTGAGTGAGTGGTGAGTGAGTGGTGGAGTTGAGGTGACATAATATGATTGGTGAAAAGTGAGTGGTGAAAAAATGAGTGGGAGGTGGGTTGCCATCCCCCAAAGGGGGAGGGAGCTGAAAGGTTCAACCCTCTCATCTTCCTTCAAATAACCAATCAAATTACTTCACCTCATTTCAACATTTCAACCTTTTTTTCAATCTTTTTAGTGGCAACCGAAACTTTCAACATTTTCTTTAAAATTTTTATTATTTATCTTTAACATTAATAATTTTGCATTTTAAACCTTTCAAGAATATAGTTAACCAAATTAATATTATTGCCATCATTTCATCATTAACTTGATCATTATTCATTTCTTTAGAACACATTCGAGTCATATCTTTGTGATATTATTACTTATCTTTGTGATATAGCCGGAACATTTGTAATGATATCTTAATTGATATTCCACGATGATCAAATGGAAATCCTACCAATGCTAACATCTTTTCCAACGTTTAACGTAGGTCTCATAATTACATTTATGTGATTAGTGAGTTAACGAGAAGTCTAACTGTGACCTCGGATATTTCCTAAAAAGTCTTTAAGGATAATAGATTGTGGTTGTCGAACGCTTCGGCTGTACTAATCATGATTTATATTCTTTGAAGCAATCTTGTGGTTGAAAAGCCGCAGACCGAACTATGTTAGAGGATTGCTTTGTGCATATCTCAATGATACATAGGAAATCCAAAAAATGTTATACATTTCTATCGGTCATTTCATTAATCATTTTGATTTTTGAATATGTTAACGGATCATTCTTATCCGGTTTCATTTCTCATCTCACAAACACAAAAAACACTAACACCGTGCTATAATGTTTATACCAACAACTTCAACCTTACATTTTAGTCACCTCTAGGATTCTTTGGGTTGGGCTAATGATTTGGGTTGATGTTTTGATGGTCAATATTTCTCCATGTGCACAAAATCTAGTTTTGATTCATGATTATTTCTTTTGATATTTTATCAATCAATGTTTGCATAATGACATTGGTTTACAACTTTGTCATTATGAGGGGGAGAAAATATTATGATTGATTGGGGAAGAAATAAGAATAATTGATATGGATAGCAAGGAGAAAAGTTGAGAAAAGTTTGTTTGGTTGTTTCAAAAGGTTTATCTTTCAAAGATGAGAAGATCAAGATATTCATGATGTCAAAGATTTTCGCTATATTTCAGTCAATTGAGCTCAGATTTTCACTAGATCTTAGTTGATTGAGATCTTGGCTTGAAAAAGAAAATCTACATTGATTCCAAAGATAAGAATGAGACCGGAGATGAAAGGATATTCTCTCAAGATGGTACAAAATGTACAAAGATGCTCCAAAAAGGTTTATACTCATGAATGGAGGGGGAGCATGATTACATCATAACAGACTTATTCAAACTTCATTCAAATGTTTACTCTCCAAAGTGTTCAAGTCGATGTGACAAAGATCGAAGCTTAAAAAGTTGAAAGATTGGTTAGAAGATTCAAGTCAAAGAAGTAAAGCTTCAAAAGAGTCTTCATCAACATACTTCATTCAAGATCTTCAAGTCATACAATAATATTTTTTCAAGAAAGCATAAAGACTTGTTCGACTTCATTATCCTTTTTCAAAAAGCTCCAATGCATACATAAAGGGGGAGAGTACATATTCATGAAACTTCTTGGAATGAGAAGAAGTTGAAATTCCTCAAGAATTGAAGATTGAAGAATCAAAGCCAAGTTCATACCTTCCGCATTTCAAAAGACAACTCTGATTCATGATTCAACAATCCTCAAAGATTCAAGACACACACATATTCTTTATTCTCTGTTCAAAAGAACATTGAGAATCATCACATGATTTAACTTCAAGAAGTCCAAGACCAAGACTGAATCAAGTTCTCCAAAGACGAAAGAGAAAGCTTTGAAGACTTGTTTCAACAAACCAATTGTCTTTACCACCGGGCTCATCAAATTCATTCCTACAAGACAACATAACACGTACTTTATTCATTACAATATATCACTAAGGGGGAGAATGTTAGAAATCCAAAAAATAGTGATAAATTATAATTTAGATTAGTGGACTTACTTGTTGTTAAGTCATAGATGTATGATCACTAAAGTTGAGGGACTAAATGTGATAATTAGCATAGGTATGTAATTAGACTATAAATACCCTCACACCTTAGAGATCATAACAAGCTTGGAACCTTTAATCATTTCATTCCTGTAACAATTTACACACACATTAATTCCAATCATCCACTTTCTCTCTCAAAACACACACTCCCACACCAAGAACACACACTCTATTTCCATGTATTTGGTTGTCCAGTTTATCTTCTTAACGATTCCAGTCAGTTGGGAAAGTTTGATGCAAAAGCTGACGAAGGTGTTTTTGTGGGCTATTCAGATATAAGAAAGGCCTATAGAGTTTATAATTATAGACTCCAAAAGGTACATGAGACAATTCATGTCACATTCGATGAATCAAATGAAGCAATAAATAAACGACCAAGCCTTGATTTATCTCCAGTTGTCCTAGTTGATTTTGGTGTATCTGATCATGTCATCATTCAGTTTCTACACCAAAAGATGTTTCCAGTCACCAAGACTTGGAACCAGTTGCACAGAAGAAAAGCTCCAGTGACACTTCATTCGATCCCTCCATCAGTTTTAATCTAACACATAAACTGGTGATTGGATCATCTAGTACATGCTACAACAACATCAGAACCAATCCAAACCTCTCTAGTTCTTCAAGATATACCTTTGTTTGAAGATAATCATGTTAATACTCCAGTTAACACTGATGATGAAGTCGAAGTAGTTTGGGTTGATCCCTCTCCAGTTGCTACAGCTATTAAAGATCGTCAGGTGACTTGCACTGATGTTATGCTATATCAACCTAGTCAATACACTAAATGGACTTCAGCTCATCCAATTGAGCAAATTATTGGGAATCCAGATAGTGGGGTTTAGACTAGAAGAGCCACAAGTGAACAATGCTTGAACGTCACCTTCTTATCACTAATTGAACCGAAGAAGATTGACGAGGCTTTGGCAGATCCAAGCTAGGTTGAAGCTATGCAAGAAGAGCTCAACCAGTTCGAAAGGAACAATGTTTAGGAACTTGTTCCTTGTCCTCCAGGGTTAAAGAAAGAACCCATTGGTACGAGGTGGGTCTACCTAAACAAGATGGATGAAGATGGCAACGTTGTTAGAAACAAAGCCAGATTGGTTGCCAAGGGTTATTATCAAGCAGAGGGTGTTGATTTTGATGAAACTTTTGCTCCAGTTGCAAGACATGAAGCCATTATAATATTCTTGGCTTATGCAGCTCATTTGCAATTTAAAGTCTTCCAGATGGATGTCAAAAGTGCATTCCTGAATAGAACATTGGAAGAAGAAGTGTATGTTAAGCAAACACCAGATTTTCTTAATGAAAAGCATCCTCACTGGGTATACAGACTGAACAAAGCTTTATATGGTCTTCGTCAAGCCCCAAGAGCCTGGTATGACACTTTAACTAAACATCTTCTTAAAAAAGGTTTTAGACGAGGTGCAATAGATAATACCTTGTTTATTTTGAAAGAAAAATGTAATATCTTGCTGGTACAAATTTATGTTGATGATATTATATTTGGGTCAACTGATGATGCAATGTGTGAAAAGTTTTCTAAAATCATGTCAACTGAGTATGATGAGTTTAATGGGTGAATTAACATTTTTCTTAGGTTTACAAATTAAACAAACCATGGATGGCATTTTTATTAACCAAGAAAAATATGTCAAAGATTTGTTAAGAAAATACAAATTTGATTCAGTCCCATCAAAAAACAAACCCATTGCAGCTCCTTTAAATTTGGATTCTAACCCAAATGGAAAACCAGTGGACCAAAAGGAATATCATGGAATGGTTGGTTCACTGATGTATTTAACTGCAAGTCGACCAGATATAATGTTTGCGACATGTTTATGTGCCAGATTTCAGGGTAACCCAAAAGAATCACATTTGCACGCTATAAAGCGCATTTTCAGGTACCTGAAAGGGTGCCCTAGCATTGGTCTTTGGTATCCCAAAGGCTCAGGGTTAGATCTAATGGGTTATTCAGATTCAGATCATGCAGGGTGTACGATAGATAGAAAGTCAACAACTAGTGGTTGTCACTTCCTAGGGGGAAAACTGGTGAGTTGGACTAGTAAAAAGCAGACTTCGCTCTCAATGTCAACTGCTGAGGCAGAGTACATTTCTGTGGCCAGTTGTTGTGCCCAGATACTTTGGATAAAAAACCAGCTACTTGATTATGGTATGATACACAAGAACCCCAATCTTTTGTGACAACACCAGTGCAATTGCTATATCTCACAACCCGGTGATGCACTCAAAGACAAAGCATATTGACATCAGGTATCACTTCATTCGTGATCATGTTATGAAAGGAGACATTAAAATTCATTTCATCCCCACTGATAAACAGTTAGCTCATGTTTTTACGAAGCCTCTTGATGAGAAAACTTTTAAGCATCTCATCAGTGAACTGGGTATGTTAAATCCTTATTAAATTGGAGAGGCCCTCCAGTTGAGGATGGTCCAGGTGATCCTTGATTGGTTAGAGATTGAATGCCTTGATGTACTCAAAGACCAGTCCTTGATCACATTTTTAGTGGGAAAGACTTAAAAAATATTTTTCCAATTAAAATTCCTTTTATTTTGAAAAATGCAACTGGAGAACTTCTCAGTTGAAACTGGCATCTGGAAAATCTTCCCAGTATGCTAGTTTGGTCTTGTCTTAAACTGGTGGTCAACCAGATTTCATAACGTTATGTTTTATTTGGTCAATACTTGTGACACGTGATGGTACTCGAGTGTTTGTAACGCACTCACAACCGTCACCTGACGTGTCTTACGTGTCAAGACTTTTTGTTGATAAAGAATGCACTTTATATGGGGATTGTTGAAGATAATGGGCGCGTGAGAATACCAGTCGTCGTAGCTTTAAATGCAAATGGAAGGTTGATGTGTGAAAATCTAGTTAAATTAAAATCCTTAAAAATACTCTGAATCGAATACCACACACAATCGGGCAGTGGACCCGTCCGTATGCAATATAGATTAAAGTAAGTAAAGGTTCGTTCCACGGAGACTACAAAGAGCTAGCGACTTTTAAGTAGTTAAAGAGATTTTGGTCATTAAAGACACGACGTCATCTTGATTTTTATATTAAAAAGTTAATTGATTAAAAAGAGTTAGAAATTCCGTAGAATTTATTGAAAAGAGAATTTGTATATCAAGATTAATTAAAAGATCATCTACTTCGACTCCATGACACAACTTATTTACGTTGCACTTAAGTTAAAACCAATTCAATATATTGATTTAATAACAAAGTTAGACAAAGAACTCACTAGTTGGCCACCTAGCTTATTACCCTATCCGATCCCATTAACCAATCTTTTGACCCCTAAGTTCCGGTTACCACCTTCCCTATCAAGACCTACTAGATTGACTAATTTGTATTGTTATTGTAAACAATCTTGTCTATCGATTTTACTAAACCGTTAACACTTTGAATTCTATTATCTATTGCCGTTTATTGTTTTGTTACCACAAGTCAACACCTATTAATTGTACCTAATTAACTAGAACAATGTACTCCTAAACTTAGATACCTCTAAATCATTCATACATTATTAACAAATCAATAGATAAGATCACAAGAACTCAAAACATTAAGATCTCGACAAAACGTTTAACTATCAACTTGAATTCATAATAGTATGCAACCATAATTCATTCTATCACTTCTTCTAAATAGATGATTAAAATACTTAGCTACTCATATCAAGACAATTAAAACTAACAATTATCAAACAAATAAAATTCATAATAATAATTTGAAATAATATAGTTTTGACTAATAGTAATAATAAAAAGAGAAAGAGAATCAAACAAAAGAGTGTCGCGGCTGTGATATTGAGTCGAACACCTCAAGGATAAAATAAAGAAACAAAAGTCTCTTTTGCGGCTGGTCTCATTCGACCGACACTGCAAACCTCACGTCCCAATTCTCCTCCTATGGCTGCTGCTAGTCGGTTTTCACAAAACAAAAGTCCAAAGACTTTTTCTTTTTCGTCCAAATACCCCACCTTCCTCTTCTCAAAAACTTACGTTCCTAGTAGCCGGCCCTTTTCTCCAAAAAACTCTCGTACCATACCCCCTTATTCTCCAAAACTAAAAGTATATATATATGATGTTGTGCCAAAACCCATTCTGCCGACCTTCAAAACCGATCAAAGGGCTTCGGCCTTTTTGACTTTCTTTATTTGGGCTCACACAAGATCTGGCCCAATGGCCACTTGACTTGTTCTAGTTTCAGTTGGGCTCACGCACAAAGGACCCAAGGCTTTGGGCTGCTGCTACTTCATTTGTCTAATGGCCCGTAACCTTTGAATTGTTGCTTTTCTTTTTGGCTGAGTATTACACAAGATCACCACCATTTGTATTTTCAATAATTCAATATATGTTTTTGCTTTTTTGTTAACTTGATGGTCATGTGAGAGTTAAGCTACTTATTTTTCTAACTTATTTTTCCAAATCTTCATCATAAATCTTCATTTAGCTCATTCTTGACATAATTCATCGTATAGACCTATAATCAAATAATTCACATATAAAGTATAAAAATCTATAAAAATGATCATAACTCAAACATAAAAATAATAAAATAAACGATATCGCGTAAAATAAATATATATAAACTATGCGATATCAAAGGTATTAAATGTTTTTGAATTTCAAATTTTCTAAAAATCAAATTTATACACGATTTCAAAAATTTGGGGATTAAAATATCTTTTGTATATATATTGGTAATATTTTATTGCCTATATATATACCCCCACCAAAATCATTTACCATTTACTTCGCACAAAAATTCCTTCATTTACTCTTCAATCATCAAAATCGTTTCTTTCTCTCTCTCTTCTCAATAAATCAAGAAAATTCTCATTTTCAGTTTCCAATCAAAATCAAATGGCTCCTAAATCTTCATCTTCTTCTCGTTCTCGTGATGTTAACTTGTTCACAGTTTAGTATGTTCCATCTGGGAACATTCATCCAGCCTTGGGTTGCCCAAATCCAAAATTGATCAAATTAAATCCTAACAACCCATTGGCTTCCTTGAAAGGGCAACGATATGCCGATTCACTCATTGGGAGAATCCAATCTTTTCTTCGTGATTCTCCCCTTGGCGATTGTTTTTCGTTGAACCCACATAAGATATATCATGATTACTTATGTGAGTTCTGGTACACGGCCACTATTTCTGATGACTGCTCATCCATCTCCTTCACCTTAAAGGATGGGTCAGTCCCGTGTACCATCTCTACTGATACGTTGAGGGATGCCCTTAACCTCAACTACTGGAGACAAGGTGAATATCCAGTTGTAATCTCCCAGAACATCAATTTTCGCCATGTGCTCCTTGACATGGGCAACGAAGAAGTATTGGAGAAGGGAATGTTACGAACCAAGGGACCCATGACTATAAAAGGTCTCTCTCAATCTTGGAAGTACCTTATGGTCCACTTGGTTGAAAGTTTGGGTGGGAGTTCTGGTGGCTTGGACCAGATCAACCCCTTTCAAGCAGAGATGGCATACTGCTTGTGGAATGGTTTAAGGGTAGATTTCGCGAACATATTGTTCAGAAGCCTTGTCTTCAAGTTGAAAGGTAACAGGGGTCCTTGCATACCCGTCTCGCGATTTCTATCTCTTTGTTTTTAGTTAATTCTGGGCAGAGAAGAATACAAAAAATACACAATCCTTAAACTCTGTGCCAGAATTGTTGAGAAATTTGTATAACCTTGTGTCCACAACTGATGAGGTCCAGATTCCTCCGAGAATGTTGCTGGCATTCTCTAAAACTGATGCACCACCACCAGTTGAGTCAGAAAGACAACTGGGCGGGCCTCAAAATAATGAGTGACCTACTAGTTCGTCTGTAGGTATTGTGACTGTTGCAGAACTTGGAGATCTCCAAACAGGTATCCAGTCTGTTCCAAAGGCCAGAAGGTCTACCAAGAGTCGAAGGAACAGATCAGAACTTGCTACATCTGGCCAGTCACAGCCAGTGATCGTGGTTACAGAATCTGAAGCCCATGATATTGCAACTAAGGAAAGAGCAGTTGTAGTTGAGGCTCCAGTTACCTCTTTCCAGGGAGAAGATGCTTTGGCAACAGATCCTAGAACTGATGAAACCATTGAGGAAACTCAAACTGGTCATCAGGAGTCTGAACAACTTGTTCAGCCACCCCCAACATTTATGGATCTAGGCATAAATGAGGGTGAGTTTCAGCTTGAGTATTCGGACTCATCTGAGACAGAATCTGACCAGGAAATGGCTGATGCATTTGTACATGATCAGCTCCCTTCCTTTTCTGGTCAACCCCTAGATGAACAAATTTCAGTTTCACCATTTAACTTCTCCACCTTACAAGAAATTCCACAATTCGCCTCTTGCCAACTACTATCATCTATGAATGTGCCTAGAAATAGATACATTCTAACCCCACCGTCGCCGTCATTCACACCTGAGCATTCTCAGCATGAACGACAATTTGAATCTTTTCCCCTTATTTCTTCAACAACTCCTCTTGTCTCTTCTGGTGCTACTACAACTAGAGAACCAACGCTTGTACTACCTCCTCCAGTTGTATCTGTAGCCTTTCGAACTGGTCCAGTGACATCATCCCCTCCGTCACTGGATAGCCAGTTTGTGTCTTTTCAAGCTGATATCTCAAACCTTTTAACAAGGGTGGAGGATATTCAAAAGACACTGGATAAATACCAAGTCCATTTCCAAGTAAAGGTGGTTGACTTGGACAAAATGACACTGGATAAGACACTGGACCAGATGACAAATGTAAAGGTGGTTGACCTGGGAATTAATAAGTTCTCAGCAAATGAGGACTTGGTATTTGGAAAGCTCAATGAGTTGGTGAATTCCTTCAATCAACTGGCAACATCTTTAAGGGAGGCGTTTGCACTTACTCAAACAGGTGTCACATCTTCAATCACTAATCTGCTGAATACAACTGTTAGATCTTTAGAGGTGGATTTGAAGGAACTGGAAAGACAGGTTAAGTTGCTGTTTGAAAAACCTGATCTAGATGTGACAGAGCTTGGTAACCAGTTGGCGTCTTCAGTTGGTCACAAGATAGAAGAAACTTTGGCTGCTAGACAACTTTTGAAAATGTAAAGACTCAGTCTAGGGAAGTGAATCATCTTTGGAGGAACTTGAGGTTGGTTTGTGGGACTTTCAAGAAGTGTAAGGATATGCAATCGTGGCTGCCTCTCGCTAATTTACCTTCAAGTCATCAAGACTTTGAAAATGTTCGTTTGGGTCTCGATGCTGCCAAGGGGGAAAGGTCAGTGCATACCTCTACTACTGCTGTTGAAATTCCCAAGTCTACTGGAAAAGAGTTAGTTGCTGCTGGGACTAGTACTGAAGCTAGTCAGGTTGTTGTTGCCTCCAGTACTGAAGCTGGTGGCAAGGTGATTGAAAAATTTGATGATGTTGATGTAAGGGGGAATGTGGACAAGGGAAAGGCCATTGCAACTAATGATTCTGAGAAGGTGGCCACTGATGCACCTATGTTGGAAACTGGCAATGTTGACCAATTGCCTCCAGTTACTGAAAGCGAGAGTCAGAAATTAGCAAGGGTTGGGTATCTGGTCAAGGAGAGGAAGAAACAATTGAAGGTCAATCACTTTGAATCAAGGAAAACTCTTCCACCCACTCTTGTTGATGTAACTGACGCACAACTCCTTGGCTTGCAACAATTGGAGTACAAGAAAATAAAAGAAGATCCAAGGATTGTCAATGCCCTGAAGGAAATGCTGGAAGTAGAACTGAACACTACCAAGACGATGAAGTTGGTCTTGATGCCAAGTGTTTGAATGTATCAGTGGAAAAGGCAAAAGAGATAAGGTCAGAAGGGATTCTTAAACGTATTGAACAAGTGAAGAAAGTGGTCAAACAAGTATTAACTCCATCCAAGTCCAAGGGAAGAAAACAAAAAGCTTTGTCAAGGGATGCAAACCTGAGGACTTGGGTAGAACCATCTGAACCCACAACTGATGACATTCGAGCTGCTACTCACAAACTCAACACGAGCAAGATAAAACTGACCAATGAATCAGAGGCTCGCACATACTTATCTGATGTACAGCGTCTAAGGCACATTAAAGGTAAGATCACTGATGTGAAGGTTTCGATCAAACCTGGTGCCAAACATTTTGTGGTTGAGATGAAATTTACTTACAAAAGCGTAGCCTCGTCTGTTCAAAAGTGATGAAATTTACTTACAACCCACATTTTCTCGCCTCTAGAATAAGTCGGTTGAGTTCCTCGCACATTCTTCCAAAAGCGTAGCCTCGTCTGTTCAACCGTTGATTATCATAACAATCAACATGACCGTCTCTACATAGTCGTTGGAACTCATAATTAGAATATGTTTGGTTGTTTGAGCATGCCCCTTCATGGGCAAATTTCCCGCATTTGTAACATCGTCTAAGTTTTTATGCTCTTCTTTTAGCAGCTGATCTCGAAATACCAACTCCAAAACGCCTTCTATTACTTTCTTGCCGACATTCCTTTCTTAATTCATCGCATTTATTTTTAATTATTAAAACTAATTCGCTTGGCAAACGATTTTTATTGTATTTACAAATCAACGTGTACATTACTAGAAAATGATTATACTCAAACTTTTCTCGCATTTTGAAAAATAGTAAAGTAAAAAACGAAGAATTGGAGGAGAGGACTAGTTCTTTAAGGTCTGCTAGGTGAAAAGACCAAGTCTCCTAAACATCTCATCTATTTATTTCTCCTTTTTGACCCAAGCCAATATTCCTTCAAGTCAATTGGCTTTTGAAATACGTACCCTTTTGAAAAATGAAGAATGGGGGGAGTGGAACTACCCATTCTTCTACCCTGCAATCGTATTTGGCCTCTCCCAGGCAATAGAGGTAGAGGGTATTGTGAAATATTCATTGTACAACAAGTTGATTGATTGCCATCATATTTCTTGCCATCTATAACATTTCCTGGGTATTCCTGTGCATGAACAGACCGGTGTTGGAATTTCAGATAAGTTCCATTCGCGCCCACATAGCATTACAGTTGTACTACAATTGTTACGCTCAAAATAAATTTTCTGCCTTTTAGTGTGCGAAACTTTGAATGGTTTGTCTTCTGGGTTTGTTGTTTTGAAATTTGCTGATTCTAACGTTTGCTTCTTCCCCTTTTCAATTCTCTCATCGAGGTCACATGTCCATTTCCACAAGGCTTCTACATGTTCTTTAAATCCAACACCGTTTGTTCTCCAGTTGGAAGCCATGTTTGTGAAGTTGAAGCTTCACCCAGATTCAGGGATGATGGATTGAATTTCGGTATTTGTTTACCAATTGGTTCCACCGGTGTTTGTTTGGAGTATTGAGGTGTGAAGTCTTCTACTGCCATCTGAGCTAGAATGTTTCTCGAACTGGTTGGATTATTGTCAGTAGTCAACAGTTTTCGCCATAATTCATTGTTGTCCATGAGTGCTCAATTCTTTGTATAAGTCGCTAGAAGTAGGGAAGAAAAACCTTGAATGATTCAGAAGGAGGTGAGAAGACTAGTTCTTTAAGGTCTGCTAGTAGAAAAGACCAACAAAAGGAAAAGAAACTGAAAAAGAAAAGAAAAGAAATCGGGTTGCCTCCCGCAAGCGCTAAATTTATTGAGCGAGTCGTTAGCTAGACTTTTGGTCTAAAGGTTTATTCGCTGATGGTGTGGAAGTCATAGGTGACTTCCCATGCATTCTCTACTTCCTCTTCATGATAAATCTTTAACCTTTGACCGTTAACGATGAAGGTATTTCCCTCTCTCCCTTCAAGCTCAACATATCCAGACGAATATGCGCGTTTAACCACGTATGGACCGGTCCATCATGATTTGAGCTTTGGTTGCTTGAACTTCTACTTTGATTGAAACAAAAGTACTTTGTCCCCTTCTTTGAATTCCTTAATTCGAAGCTTTCGATCATGCCATGCCTTCGTTCTTTCCTTGTACATAGGAAAATGTTAGAACTATGTTAGAACATTGCTTTGTGCATGTCTCAATAATACATAGGAAATCCGAAAAATGTTATACATTTCTATCGGTCATTTCATTAATCCTTTTGATTTTTGAATATGTTAACGGATCATTCTTATCCGGTTTTCATTTCTCATCTCACAAACACAAAAACCACCAACACCATTCTATAGCATTTGTATCAATAACTTGAACTTTACATTTAGTTACCCTTAGGATTCTTTGGGTTGGGCTAATGGTTTGGGTTGATACGTTGATGGTTGATATTTCTCCATGTGAATCTTGTTTTAGTTTGTCATATTTCTTTTCTCAATCAATATTTGCATAATGACATTGGTTCCCAACTTTGTCATTATGAGGGGGAGAAAAAGATTGTGATTGATTGAGAAAGAAAATTTTGAGCTTGATTTGTGCAATCATGGAGTTAGTGTGAAAAGGTTGTATTGGTTGGGTGTATTGAAGATGAAGTTGAGAAAGAATAATTAGATTTCAGTCAATTGAGCTCAGATTTTCACAGTTCTTGACTTAAAAAAAAAACTGAGATGATTACAAAGATAAGAATAAGACCAAAGATGAGAAGATATTATCTCAAGATGGAACAAATGTTCAAAGATGCTCCAAAATGTTTATACTCATGGATTGAGGGGGGGCATGATTATTTCATAAGAAATTTATTCAAACTTCATTCAAATGTTTACTCTCCAAAGTGTTCAAGTTAATGTGACAAAGATCAAAGCTACAAAAAGTTGAAAGATGGATTGGAAGACTCTAGACATAGAAGTAAAGCTTCAAAAGAGTCTTTATCAACATATTTTATTCAAGATCTTTAAGTCATACAATTATACTCGTTCAAGAAGCTCCAATGCATACATCAAGGAGGAGAGTACAAGTTTATGATACTTCATTCCAAGAAGATGAATTTCACTCAAGAATCGAAGATTGAAGAACCAAATCCAAGTTTATACCTTCCGCACCTCAAAAGACAACTCTGATTCATGGTTCAACAATCTTCAAAGAATCAAGAAAGAACACACACTTGTTCTCTGTTCAAAAAGAACATTGAGAATTTCTTCATGATTTAACTTCAAGAAGTCCAAGACCAAGATTGAATCAAGTTCTCCAAACACTTGTTTCAACAAACCAATTGTCTTCACGACCGGGCTCATCAAATTCATTCCTACAAGACAAGATTAACACGTACTTCATTCATTACAATATATCACTAAGGGGGAGAATGTTAGAAATCCATAAATAGTGATAAATTGTAATTTAAGTTAGTAGACTTACTTGTTGTTAAGTCATAGATAAATGATTTCTAAGGATGAGGGACTAGATGTGTTAATTAGCTTAATTTAATAGTTAGACTATAAATATCCCTCAATACCTTAGAAATCATAAGCCTTTTCCCCATTCCATTTTATTCCTGTAATTTTACACACACTTCATCCCAATCTTTCCTCTCTCTTTCTCTCTCTCTCTAGAAACACACACTAAAACACCAAGAACACACACACACAAAATCCACCATTGAATCTGTGAATTCGGAGATGAAATCGTGTTATCTACAAATTCCTTCACGTACCATGAAATGACACTTTTCCCAATTTAGAACTAAATGAGCTTTTTCACATTTATCAAGCATTTTATCCAGGTTAGCCAAACATGTATCGAATGAATCTCCGAAGACAGAGAAGTCATCTATAAAAACCTCCATTGAAGTTTCTATCATGTCTTGGAAAATGGCAATCATGCATCTCTGGAAGGTACCAGGTGCATTACAGAGTCCAAAAGGCATCCTTCTATAAGCATAAGTTCCAAAGGGACATGTATAAGTGGTCTTTTCTTGGTCGTCTAGATCTATAGGGATTTGAAAGTATCCCGAAAATCCATCGGGGAAACAAAAGTACTCATTTCCTGCTAGTCTTTCAAGCATTTGGTCAATAAAGGGTAGCGGGAAATGGTCTTTTCTGGTGGCATCATTCAATTTCCTATAGTCAATACAAACTCGCCAACCAGTGACAGTTCGTGTGGGCACTAGTTCATTGCGTTCATTCGTAATCACAGTCATCCCACCCTTTTTTGGTACACAATGGACAGGGCTTACCCAAGGGCTATCGCAGATAGGGTAAATAATTCCAGCATCAAGTAACTTAATTATCTTATTTTTGACTACATCTTTCATATTCGGATTTAGCCATCTTTGTCTTTGAACAATCGGTTTTATATCTTCAATCAAATTAATTTTGTGTTTGCAAAATGACGGGCTAATTCTGGGTATGTCAGATATACGCCAAGCAAAAGCACCTTTATGGTCTTTCAAGACATCTAAAAGTTTGGTTTTCTGATTTTCAGATAATAAAGATGAAATAACAACAGGTAAAAGAGACTCCCCTTGAAGAAACGCATATTCCAAGTTACATGGAAGTGGTTTGAGTTCTAAGTCTGTGGATGGCTCTTCTAGAGATGTTTTGATCCTCAATCGTTCTTCCTTCTTAATTTCCTCAAATGCCTCGTCCTCTAGTGGACTTTCGTCTGTGCTCAGCTTCATTATTTCTTCAGCTTCCTCAGGTTTCACATCTCCATCTTCTTCATCTTCAAATTCTCCCAGATGCTATCAACGAACTCTATTAATTCCTGCGTGTAGTCATTCACATGTTCGTCAATCACATCAATGCGAAAGCTTGTATCATCAGTAGAATATGAGTGTTTCATTGCTTTATCAATAGTAAAGGCCATTCTATCATCTCCAACACCTAAGGTCAATTCCTTATCGTTTACACGAATTATTGCATCAGCAATGTATAGAAAAGGTCTCCCTAAGATTAATGGTACTTTACTATCCTCGTCCATTTCAAGTATAACAAAATCAACTGGAAATATGAAACATCCAACTTCTATCAACATATTTTTAGCTATGCCTAACGGATATTGAAATGAGCGGTCAGCTAATCTAATGCTCATTCCCGTGGGTTTTAATGCTCCTAAGGACAATTTAGCATATAAAGAATAAGGCATCAAACTTATGCTTGCCCCTAAATCTGCTAACGCATCACAAGTTAATATGTTTCCAAAAGAACAAGTAATTATGAAACTGATTCTGCAAAATGGTTGTGCATTCTTCATTCAAAAATGTTGAAAACACTTCCTCCAACTTGTCATTGTTGTTCCACAATTCTTTGATGAACTTAGCATAGTTTGGCATCCCTGCAAGTACATCAACTAATGGCACATTGATGCGAATTTCTTTGATCATCTCAAGAAATTTGCCATATCTTGCCGCCATCTTCTCCTTTCTCAAGCATTGTGGGTATGGAATCTTTGGTTTGTACGCCTTCAGTGGTGGTTTAACTAGTTCAGTGGAAACAGTTGGCCTCTTTTCTGTTGGTTTTGGCTCCATTTCAATCTCTTCTGGCACACTTTCATCGTTGGTGAAGTCATCTTCTACATCTTCTAAAGGTTCAGTGGAAACAGTTGCACTTTCAATGTTAGTTTGGTAAATGTTACCAGCTCTTGTAGAAATAGCATTTACATGCTCGGTTCTAGCGTGAGGGGGCTTATATGTTTGGTTTGAGTTTGAGTTTGAGGTTAAGGGTCTCGGATTTGGTTGTGTGTTGCTGGGTAGTGAGCCAGTTGGTCTGTATGTTGATGTTTCACTTATGCGATCCAACTTCTTTTCCAAGTCAGTTATATACGCTTGGTGATTACGAAGGCCTTGTTCGTGGTTGGCTATGAGGATATCAAGTCTCCTGAAAAGTTCTTGGTTGGTTGTTTTTTGAAAATTCGTGAAGTTTTTTTTATTGTTGCTTCAAGTGATGTTAAAGTGGTTTCCTCATTTGACTTTTGGGTTGGCTGTGTGGGTACTTCATTATGTGGTTTTTGTTGGTGATTTTGAAAATTCTGGTTAGGTTGGTTTTGGAGATCTTGGTTGTTTCTAGGGTATCTTGTAGGGAAAATGTTTGAGTGAGAATTAAAACCATTGGTAAAGTTCCCTTGGTTGCGGTTTTGACCCCAACCACGTTGGTTATTTCCTTGGTAATTCTTTTGCAAATAATTCGCCTCTTCATGAACCCCAATTGCATCGCAATCTTCAGAGTTATGGCTTGCCCCACCATGTGGGTAACCATATTTCAGATTATTCATCTCTTTTCCTAGGTTGTCTAATTTGTTAGTGAACAAATTCATCATAGTATCAAACTTTGCCTCCATCCTTGAACTTTCTTCCTTTGCTTCTACGAACGATACTGCCTTTGATTTCCCTTCCTCAACCTGGGTCTTTGACATTCTCATCATCACTTTGTCCGCCATGACTTGATAAGCATCATTTGCGCTTTTGTATAAAAATATTCCTCCACCAGCCGCATCAAGTAGAATTTGGGAATTCTCATCTAGACCATTGTAAAATATGTTTACAATTTGTTCTTTGTCGAGACCATGACCATTACAAATTTTTAAGCAATTTTTGCAATCTTATCCAAGAATCGATATAGTTTTCTTTTTCGTATAGCTTAAAAGTTCTTATGTCATTAAACAATTTTTGTTGCATCTCGGGTGGAAAAAATCTATATGCAAAAACTTTTTTCATTTCATCCCAAGAATCAATTGAACCTTCTCCTAATCCATTAAACCAAAGTTTAGCTTCCCCTGTCAAAGATAACGGAAAAAATCGTAGCTTAACAGGTTCTACCATGTCTCTACCATATTTAAACATTTCACAAATTTCCTCGAAATCTGCAATATGTTTATATGGACCAGAAAGAAATTTACCATCAAATTGGTTTTCTTGAATCATTTTCATGTGGTTTCCTTAACCAATGAAATTATCTCCTAATTCAGGCTTCACTATGGCGGAACCAGGGATCGGTGCCACATTTCTTTGCCTGCTCCACATGGGTTGATTAAGTCTATATATATAATTATTAGTCCAACAGTCCTCGGTCCTCAGTCCAACAGGTCAGGAATCCAAAGTTAAATATGTACTCGAGGCTCATAGGTCAAGAATCGGAATAACTCAAGTGAGATTAACCACAATCCTAGTCGAGGTTAACAGGATTCGAGGTAACCACACTGGTCATGACTTGTTTTCCTTACCACAATCACCCAAACAATCTTGATGTGTAGGTTACATTCGTATGTCATTATCCCTAAACTAAATTCCCCGGCAAGGGCGCCAAAAACTTGATGTGTAATTTGAGTGCATAATTTTGTTAGATCGTAATTGCTCGTAAAAATCACTCAAGTTTTAAATTTATAAAACAATGATATACTATAGTTATATTACACACGGGCAGTGTACTCTGTCGCGTATACTATAGATAGTAGTAAGTCCAGGATCGTCCATAGGGAATTAATATTAGTAGTAAATGCAAATATTAAATTTAATCTAAAAAGAAAGTGTAAAATTGGGGGGTTGTGACCGAGTTGTCACGTTGCTTAACAAACTACGAGTGATCTTTTGAAAGCTTTTAAATGACTGAAAAGGAAATTTTGGCATAAGAGGAGTAAAAGATAAATCTAAAAATCGTTACGGCCTAAAAATAGTTTTTAACTATTTTTAACGAAAAGAGTTTATTTAATTTTTAGAACTAGAAAATGTTTTCAACCCCAGTTTATAATCGGACTATCACTATTCGATTAATAAACTAATAAGTGGAAAGACTATTAACCTTTAAACGAATACAGTAACAATATGAAAACTTAACCTCCAATATCGCGACAACTTAGAACCTTGCGATTTGAACAAATTTGCAGAAATCTAAGACAACTTTTTAATTGTATGAAACGTGATTTTCAAGCCCAATATTGACTTTTAAAGTCAAAGAAACCAAGTAACAATTATACCAAAATAGCAACTTTGTTTTACTTAAACTAGCTACTGCGGCAACCGGTAATGACTCTACTTCTTAACACGGCTAGACTAGACCTCGGTCTAACTATAATGACACTCGAAAGAACTTGAACCCTTCACAATTAACCCGTAAACTATATCGAAAATCTCGAAAAATACACGTAAATATTTTTCATGCGAACATGCGAACTGTAATGAAACTTAAGACACTACTTAATGGATCATAAACGAGCTTATAACAACTTTTAGAACGAAATTTTAACGTATGGATTTTATGCAAATTCAGACCGAAGTTTTACGAACGAACTAAAATAGAACTTAAATAGAACGAGATATGCACTTGTCAAGAAACTTGATATGCTTGTGAATAGCGACTGATTAATTTAGGAGTACAAACTGATGTAACTACAGTGAACGAACTTTTGATCGGAAAGTGAACGGAAAATATAACAGGAAGGTTTCGTGACTAATAACACAACTTATAAACTAAACCACTTTATTACAAACTAATAGTGAATAAATTGGACAATGATTTAGAAATTGGTTGTGACTGGAAATGGTTAGGAAACCATGAAAAACTTCCCAGGCACGCCTTCAAACGTTCTCTGCAAGCTCCCATATATAGCCAAATTCTCCAACTGCCTTCTTAATTTTGGAGACATGATCAAGCCATACTACAGTTGTGAATAAGAGTCTTCTGTCCAAATAGTTGAGTGACTGTCAGGTGTTGAAGATATGGTGTGATACAAATTTGACTCTTTAATTTTGTATTTTTGAATGTCAAATGGCATTAAATGCATGGTGAATATCTTCATTTCGTGGCTTTACTGGTCTGATCACATCTTCTATTCGTAAAAGTAAAAATGAAAAGTTGTAGATTTTTCTTTCATCTTTGCGTGGCCAACTTATTCGTCAAAAACGTATATCGGATGAAGAAGTTATGACCAAAACAGTGCATCAACGTCAATTTGTAACTTTTCAAGCACTTTGTCACCAAAATCCATTACATCCTGTAAAATTACTCATACACACAATAAGTAACTAAAATACATTAATTTACATTCAAATGAGTTATAATTATACATTAAATTGCACAATAACGCTAAATTAAATAAGTATAATTTAAGCGTTATCAGCAATCTAAGCATGTTGTCGAGCGGATTCGAGATGGATGCCTTTTAAATTATTTTTTTCATTTAAAAACCCTCGTTTCGATTAATCCTGAGGGATTACTAACTTATTTTACTAACTAATTGCAACGTGACAATTCGGTCACAAAACCCCCTATTTTTAATTGGATTGCTTTCTCAACAATTACTTTACTTTAGTCCTTGTGATCGACCTTGGATTTACCAAGCTAACTATATTATACACAAATTGGTCCACTGCCCGAGAGTGTGTTGTTATCAGTCGCTAGCTGATTCGTGTTTATAAATTTTAAGACTCGATTTCACACATCAGCCGCCTCTTTCTATCACCATCCTCCATTGCCGCTTGTAAATATATACAGATCTATACTATATATATATATATCACATATATATAGAGTTTCTTTATTTTGAGAACAATTATTTCTGTACGAACTATGAAAACTCTTAAATTATATATTTGTTCACATATTTTTTTTGTTCATTCACATGTTAAATGATATAAAAATATATGTTGTAGAAGAAACGTTTTCAAGAAACCTTTAAATTAGCCTTTTATGAACTTGCGAATGAATTTGTTCACGTTTTTTGTTCACATGTGACAAACGGCTATATATAAGGTTTCGAAAAAAAAAAAATTTCTACAACATATGTTTTTACAACATTTCACATGTGAGTGCAAAAAAAAAAACATGTGTTTCAATATGAAATTTAAGAGTTCTTACGGTTCTTACAAAAAAAATTGGTTCTCAAAATAAAGGTCCCCTATAGAAATACATTGAATGTAAGTAAGATAAATATGTTGTGGATGATTGTGAGTGGTGGGCTAATGGATGGTGATGGTGATAATTGGGTGAATATAAGATGTGTTTTATTTATTTATGAATGATGATGGTGATGATTGTGAGTGTGGAAAAGACAGTATTGCCCCTCGCGTGAGGGGCACATAATATCCTAATCGGTAGAAATAGACAGACATGTCTATGTGGACTGAGATCACCAGTATGTTGATATCATAGGGACCAAAAAAGTCACTTTACATAAGTTTGGATGATCTTTGCAAATGATGACATAACACAAGGACAAAAATGAATTTTGTTCTAAATTAAAATAGAATAGCTGAGATTGAAATTATGATAAATACATAAGGGTGGGAACCACGGGTTTATATTCTATCGTGTTCTTCATTATGTCTTCTTCAACTTGAGATCTAAATTTCCTCCATTAAAATACAACTACTGTTCTTATTCCTATCTTACAAATTCATTTATAAAAACTTATGTATCAAAATAAGTATTGCAAAGTAGGTCCTAACACATATTTAAGGGAGTTCCTTGATGAATTCATTAAATACTTTTTGAAAATTATATAAATCTAATGTAGGTCGTAGGACCTACCTTGTGTATAGCTAGATCCGCCTCAATGGTGATACAAAACGTGTTGGATATTTTAATGTGATCAATTTTATCATAATAAGACATTATATAAATAGGGTGGTGCTGAGTGAACACTTATTGTATTTATTATGAATCCCCTAGGAGCAGGGTCCAAAGAGCAGCAACCTCTGGCAAGGGTTAAAATTAAATTGCTATGGTAAATAAACCTCAGATGTTAAATTTCGGAACTTGAGGGGTGTTTTTTTTATTATTAACGAAATTTTTTAAGTTTTAGATGGCCTTATTTATGTTATTGCGTAGGGTACTAAAGTCCTTGGGACGGGCCTGTTTACACTAATATCATTAGTTCAATACACAAGTAAAGCATATAAACTATTAAAATTGAAGTTAGGTTGGTTTCAAGTGGTTTAGTTGCGAAATTCGTACGGTAGCAAGTGATTAGCCCTATAATTTATAAAGTTATGTTACTCATTTTTATTCTATGTCACAAGGTAGGAATAAGAGATGAAAATGTTTTAAAGTTAGTTTCCAAAAGTTTAAGGCATTTTATTAAAATCAATAGTCAAGATTTAAAAATCTTTTAATTTTATTTATTAATTTTAATTTAAGTGTCAAAATCTTTAATTTTATTAATAAAGTTAGAAATAATTTTAAAAGATCTCATTATCGAATCAAGTGGGCTTCTCCATGTGGCCCATTTGTATTATAGGCTTCGATGTATATATGTACAATTGGTTTGTGTCTTTTTGATTACATACAAAACTTTGTCGTTCAGGAAAAATAAATAAAAACCTTATAGGCTAATTGGAATTGTGTAGTACATGCATGTAGTACAAGTCTTACTAACTAAAGATGAGCATTTGATATTTAAAGTGTTATTTATAATACTTTTTAAAAGCCAACAAAGAGTAATATCCAGCTAATATCAATGATGACTAGTATAAACTAGTCAAGAGACATCCCAAGTTTTACCTAAAGTCTTGAGTTTGATTTTTAGGGATGACAAGTCCCAGGGTTTTTTCTCCGAATACTTGTAACGGCTCATGGTTAACATCTCGTTGTCTAGGGTACGTGCAAGGCTTCACCAATATTTATACGGTGAGGTTTTCCTGATTTCGCATATGACTGAATATTTAAAAAAATATCCAGCTAATATAATCCCACCCAAATGTGAACAGCATCTCCAAACACCTGGATTAGCTACAAAGTGGGAAGCCTAAGCCCACCAAAAACACCAGTTCTAAAGAATACTCGTTAGAGCTTGTTGGCACCATCTCAATGACCCACTTCTTTAAAATCCAACCTGAATCGGATTTAAACTTGAATCCTTATTTTCATTTCCCCATACTAATCTAGCCAGAGCTTGTCGGCTAAAGTGTTACTTTTATGACAAATATAATAAAATATAATTAAGGGAAAAGTTGCCAATGAGGCATTGCTTCATTTGATGGCAACACAATACCAACAAAGAGAGTTGGCATCTTTTCTTGGACAGCCTAGCTACCCACATGCCCCCCCCCGGCTTTCATTTCTTATATTTTGTTCACTTTACGAAACACAATTCTCCCAAGTCCCAATGGTCTTCACCAAACTTATTTCTTAAGGTTCATTCACTCCATCCAATCTCCAATCATTATTTCCCTAAAGGTACTACTCCATCCTTAGTCGTAAGCATGTAATTAAGTTTTATGTCAAATTCTTACATATATTCAAATTTTCTAAAACTTTTATGTTCTATAACTTTAGCATAAATTTCACAAGGTCCTATATCTGAATCTATTGTTTTTATACAAAAAACATTGTATATCTGATTATATGAACTCACCCGACATATATAATAGTATATATTTTATTTTTTCATGTCAATAATTTGTTCATGTTTTTATCATGGATCATGTTGATAACTAGCTTCCTATGTCGATATATCTATTATGTGTTTTTATGTAACAAAGATGATTCTTCTTTTATATATTATGTGTAAATTTATTGAGTTTTTTCGGTGTATAAAGGTTTAGGATCATAAGTTATATATGGCTAGTGATGCACCAAGCTGGGCAGATCAATGGGGTGCTGGTGGTATAGGTGCTATTGAAGAAGAAAAGATTGACGAAAAGAAAGAAAATGTTAGCAGCAAAAAGGGCTCAACAGCATTTGGTAAAGCAAATTCCGTAGCAAAAGAGGGAGCCAAGAAACTCAAGAACGGGACGTCGAATGGGATCAAATGGATCAAAGATAAATGTAGAAAGAAGAACGCTAACACAGATTCAAAAGAATAGAAATCATTTGGCCTTTGATTTGTAACAAATTATTGTATACTCAAGATTCTAATTTGCATCGATCCATCCCTTTCTTATTATTTGGTGTTTCCTTTATTTGGAGCAATACTAATGAAAAAGTTGTATGATATATTTTTTGAACAGCAAATTTTATAAAACGGAGTATAATATTCATTTGTATTATTCATATATATACACCATAACACAAATTATTATGTGAAGCAATCTATACACCATTAATTTTTGACAATATACTAATAATTGTGCTTATCAGTGTTGTACCGTACAACACAATAATGCATATTTGATGGTGTATCGTTAAAAATTGGTGGTGTACAAATCACCTCCCAATTACTATGCACAGACATTTAAACATAAATAGGAGTTTGCTAATCATAACTTGACCCTAACATAGAATATGTTTAACATGTACATGTAAATGTACATGTATTATATGTTGGAAATTTGGTGTAGAAGTTTAGTTTTACTTTGGATACCAATAACCTGTACCTTTAATTTATAATCTCTATCTTTAAATTTATATATACTACGGTAAAAAATAGCTAACTTAATCCCTTATTAATAGAAAACTTTATTGTACTTGAGCACCAGCTTTATATGCTAAAGGTCTCGAGTTCGAGACATGGAATGAACATTTAAAAGGAATTTCACAATAAAATCCTCAAGTGAAGCAGGTTTGAGTCCTGTAGAAAGGACAAAGTTTTGTTTCTATTAAATGTCGTGCCTTCGGACGGTTTAGTTGGGAGTTTCTCCTCCTACTAGGTATTGAGGGTGAGAGGACTCTCTAGCGCGGATCCGGTTAAGACAATGTAAGCTAGATCCCCTATTACGAGCAAATGATCCACCCTTAAAAAAAAAAAAAAAACTTTATTAGCTCTCAAAATTAATTTTGCATTTCTTATTTTGCATTAACAAGTCAAAGCATGCGGTCACCGAGTACTTAATCAAATTTTCTAAGCGTATATATTCTAACATATTTTGCAAGTATCTAACATAATTTAATATGTTTTAAATCTATATAGTTTTCACTTTTCAGTCAATCATAAATCTACTTGACAAGAAACCATCCCATATGATTGGAAATCGACCAACCAACTTTTCTAACTCATGTATCAATCAAGTCATATGAGTCGGATCTGGATCAATTATTTTACGGATCGGAGTTAAGATTTCTAACCTAGTATTAGAAATTTTCAACAAGCCAACCATGAACCCAAAGTGCCAAATATATCCACGCCTCATTAGTAGCCTAAGTATAAATAAAACAATTTCTAATACTATTATGCCCAAAAAGAAATATTGATGTAAAAAACATATCATCAGTGGAGTTATCATCCACAGCACAAATGAAGTCCCTCACTTGATAACACACCAAATCACTCATATTATAACCAATTCTATACAGAACCAGCCTCTCTGGCCTGCTTTGCATTTCTAATTTAACGCGTATTCAAATGCCAGATGAGCAAAAAAGAAAAGATCCTCATGACTACCCGAAGCAAAAGAACATGAATAAGTGCATAAGAATTTTTTAAAGCTATTCAAGTAACATATGAACAAACTAAAGTAGTTTGTAGCAACTAGAAAGTTTCCAGGAGAGGAGAAAAAAAAAAGGAAATGCTTAGTGCCACCTTCCGCGGGTTTTGAGCCCCCATACCTTGATGGTGTATGGGGGAGGTTAAGATGTAGGCAGACCTTACCTCTACCTAAGTAGAGAGGCTGCTTCCAGTTTCTACCTAAATGGTAGAAAAGGCCCTCCAACCTTTGCATGGGATGAGGATTGTGATAACTGTCATCTGAGCGTATTTCCTGAAACACTATTCCGGTCATTTCAGTTCGTTTCGCTTATGTACGTCATTAGATTTTAAGACTTTAGCGATGAAATAGGTGGATTTATGACTTATTTGGACTCTTTGAGCATTTAGACTTTAGAAAGAATTGTGCATGGACTCGAGAACAGGAGGAATACTAGTTGTTTTGTGGAAATGCCAAAAAAATGAAATACTTAAAATTTAATCTATTAAAGATTTAATAAGTTAATATAGTCATGTTTTTATCCATTAGAAAACTATTAAAAAGTTACATTTGAATGTGTCAACGATGTGAATTAACGGGTCTCGAGTATTCTTAATTAGTCGAGTCAAACGAGTTTTTGGTGGAGTCAAAGTTGGGTCAAATCCTGGTCAAAGTTAGGGGAGGAACTAACAAAACCTAACCTAACCCTAATTTCTCCCATTTTTCACACACTTCCCATCTCACTTCTCCCTCTCCCTTCTCTCTCTCTCTCAACCGACCTCTCCCCCCTCCCCCTCTTTTTTTTTTTTTTTTTCCGGCCACCACTTTCCACCACCAACCGGCCACCACCAACCACCACTGTATTCCGGCCGGCCGCCGCCACAAACCACCACCTATAGTCATATTTCTTTAAGTTTCTTCTTTTCTTTTGTGATTTGAGTAAGTATTGCATAGATCTTTGTATCTTGATGATTTTTCTTCATCAAAAGAAAGGTTTTCTTCCAAACATATATTCATATATATTTTCGGCCATATATTTTTATATAAATCTTTGGATCCGAATTTTTCTGACCCGTTTTGTTTAGACCCGAAATCTTCTTTACAATATATATATATACTAATCGGTTATATAATGCATATATATATATATATTTAATCCGATTTTTGTACATATATACATATATATTTTCGGGTTTTTCATGTTGGTGTATATATATAGATCCGAAATGTATATGGATCCGGAAAGCAAAATCCGAAAACTCAAAGATCCGAATAGTTTGAGACACAAATCGGTTAGATCCAAAAACTTTAAACCGAAAACCTTTGAATCTGTGATGAATAGCCCGAAATCTTCTTCAAATCCGAGTAGTTACACCCGAAAACTTGAATCTTTGCTCCGAAATCCTTGTATCTGAAATATTAGACCCAAAGATATAATCAACTTGGTATGTTTTGATGCTTGTACTATGAGTTTGGTTATTGTTCATATATATATTACCGAATTAATTCAAAACCGGGTTATAAAAGTGATTATGGGTTATTTTTGAGTAGATCTAACATAGATTTGAGTTGTAAATCATGATTTTGGTCTTGAAATTGTGTTTGTGATTTGGATCTAATCTTGGGGACTCATTTTCTTGCCGGTCAATGCTGGTCAAACCACGGTCAAAGGGCAGATTTATAACTTGTCTATTTTGGTCCTTCTGATAAATTAAAAGTTTGAGTTATTTTTGGGTATTAATGGATCTTTTGGTTAAAAATGGGTTTAAGTCATGATTTAGTCAAATTAAGGTTTTTAAGAAAGTTAAATCATATTTTAATTAATTTGAGACATGTTTATAATCAAATCCCAATTATCATAATATTGGAATTATTATGGATATATATATATAACTGAAAGGAATTTGTAAAAACTATATAAAAATTGTACATTTGTATGACACAATGACTTTCCGGACTTAAGATATTTTATAATGACGTTGATACGAAGACTTGACGGGATATAAACAATAAAACATGACATTATTAAACGAATTATTTATTTGGAACAACTTATAAGGACAAAGGACTATTATATATATATATTAAGACATTGGACAAGAAATAATGGCATTTCCTAAGACACTAGTATAAGACATGGACTTGTGCAATTAAGTAAGTACTTACTGGATGACTTGTGGACAATGTAGGGCTTTTGGACAGATAGTGTGCATGTTTCAGGTGTATCTGACTGTTCGTGTTCTTGACATTGATCTATAATACTTATACTTGTGCTGCTTTCAGGTGAGTTTCGTAGCCCCTCTATTTATAAGTTTTTGGGGTGAAAAGTATACTTGTTCTTTTTAAACAGTTTGTCGATTTCTGTTTATGTTCAATATTTAGCCTGTGCGTATAGAGTTACTTATGGCATTTGACGTGTTTCTGTCTTGTTGTTTGTGTGTGATTATGTGTTTGTTGTTGTGCTTGATGACATGCTTATTTGACGTGCTTAAAATGGAGACTTGAGACTTTGAGACTATGGACTAAGGCAGGTACCGTAAGGCCAGAATTTGAGACATTGAGACTTTGAGTACTTCGGGTACATTGAGTACCTTGGACTTTGAGACTTGGACTTGAGACTTGTGTACTTTGACTTATATGGCGTAACTCTGCTCATTATATATTGAACAAATACTTATTTTTGTACTTAAAAGAATCGACAAAAGACTTTCTTTCTTGACTAGACTTTTTGACTAAAACCTACGAACTCACCAACCTTCTGTTGACATGTTTTAGTATACTTTTCAGGTACTCAGGCTAATCAGGAATAAAGACTGTTATGCTAGGCCTGGACCTCGAAGATTAGTGCTCCTTCATTTATTGTCAGACTTTAAGGCTAAATGCCTTGGATTATACCGGTTATGGACTTATTGTATTGAGTTGTTCTAGCTTAATTATGACTTGAACTCATGTTTCGGGATTATACTAATTATATTCTATTTCATTTAGTAGTATCTATGTAATTCCATGTCGTGTTGTACTTTTCATGTCACCTCATGTTTCCGCCAACGGTGGGGTGTTACAGAATGGTATCAGAGACGTGGTTGTAGAGAATTAGGTGGAAAAACCTAGACTATAACCTAAGAACCCCGTATAGCATTTACGATAGGAACCATAGATGCATTCTAGACGTGCTAATGTCGCTTATATTTTGAGTTCAAGTTCTATTGAGACTTATTATCCTTGTGCTTATTTTGTCTATGGCTGTCATTTGGTAACTGTGTACTTGTGGTGACTGTGTGCTTTCGATGTTATTGTGATTATTTATGCGTATTAGAGCAAGATGAAGTGATGGCGCTAATTAGTATCGCATAGCGATAATCATAGAAAAGCCTGATCAACTGTTCTATGATTACCGCCATGCCTTGCGACAGTTATTCACATCAGTGATTGCACTTGTAGTGAGAGTGTGGTAGCTACCCTGGGCTGCTTAATGGGTGTTGGTTAGGTGGAGGGTTAGCCGCTGGTACATCCTGTATACATACCGAGCCAATACCTAGAGAGCATACCAGTACTGTGATCCGACCTTGCATTAGATGTACTAGGGGTGTGGAGGGTTAGCCGCTGGTACATCCTGTATACATACACCACTAGTGCAATGGATGTAGGTGTTAGATTCGGACCACATTTTAACTGCGATTTAGGGTTATATATTATTAGTATATATATGTATTGCATTGATACGAATTGCATGACTAGTTTAAGTTCTAAATAATATCCCTTAGACCGTAAGACGAGAGGGCTTGCTGAGTGTAACATGTGACCTAGAAATTGACATTTTCGAGCGTTTCTTAGCGTTTAATGCTCTAGAGATATACTATCGTGTGTGGAATGACGGTGAGACAAGAGCTACTACAAACGGAGACGATCGTCGTGATTATTTAAGTCATCAATGTTGTACTGACATGAAATACATGAAATGCGACGAAGGATGGACCAACTTGTAATGAAGCAGAGGATGCGCAGTATGAGGAAGGAGTAAACAAGGAGACCAGTGAATACTATGAAGAAGCTGATGAAAGAATTCGTATTAGAAATGTACTAAGAGAGCCTAGAAGTGGTGTCAAATGTTGCTTACAAAAACTTCAAGGATTGTGGTGTACAAGATTATGAAGACAAAGGTGGAGCAGTCGAGTTTATTCAATGATTAGATAAATGGAAGCTGTGATTGGCATTAGTGGGTGTACTCTTCTTCAGAGGGTTATGTGACAAATTTCGTTAATTGGGATGTGCTGTCTTGGTGGAATGGTTAGTGTCGAACCAGAGGCAGAGTAGTGGCCGAAGCGATGCCATGTTAAAAATTTTAAGGAGTTATTGACGAGAAGATTTTGTATGGCAATTGAACCAATAAGATTATAGCGAGAACTTTTGGAGTATAAGATGATTGGTGCTAATCATGTTCGTTACGCTACATGTTGGAGTGAGTTGTCAAGGATGGTTTCACGATTGGTTAATCCGAAAGCAAAGGCATCGGGGAGTATCTTCGTAGGTTGACCCTTTTGGTTAGGTCGATTATGGCTGTTGTTCATCCGCTTACTCTGGAAGAGGCTACATTGAGATACGATGGCTATGCCTGATGAGTGATTTAGTGTGGGACCCTTATGGTTGTTAGGACAAGGACGAAGGAAAGTAGTGGGGCAAGTAGTAGTGAGAAGGTTTGGCAATCTGTTGGTAAAAGACATAATAGAGGCAAGGCAATGTCAGCAAAAAGCAATATGTGGGTCCTCGCCCTTAGTGTACACAGTGTAATCTTCATACATGCGGAGAATCAAATTGCATGACATCTTTCAAATGCTATAAGATTAGGCATTTTGCAAGTTACGGTAGGGAATCAAGAATTCAGAGGGCACCGTTCAATGGGTTATCATTGAATCAGAGGAGACTACCCTAAACACATGTCCTCAGAGGCAATCAAGTTCTAGCTGCTAGAGGTCGTGCATATGTAATAATGCAACAGAGACTCGTAATGATTCGATGATGCTATTGGGACTTTCTCCTAAATGATCTTTATACTATTGTTCTTTGACTAGAGAGCTGGGTATAATTTTGTCACGACTATTTTTGTTCCCTTATTGAGTGCTAGACTAGGTCTTACGTATATATATTTTTTTTGACATAGAAATGGTTAACTGAGGGCTAGCTGGACTAAACCAGCTCGTTCGTTCGTGCACATTAGACTTTAATAATTATAATTCCCTTATTGACTTGGTACCTTTGTAATGAGATAATGTTTGACGTTAATGTTGGTATGGACTGGATGTCTTTGGTCAACGTGACGATTCTATGTAGTGCAAAAGTCGTTAAAATTCCCTTACCTAGTGGTGAGATACTTTCTGTCCAGGGCGAGAAGTTTGAGTCTTTTGAGGGTCGTGTTTTGGGTGTGTCTATTAATGAGGTGGCTTGACCGATGTCCCCGTCTTTCTTGACTATCAGGGTTTTTTACCTGATAATTGACCTGACTTACCTCCATATCGACAATTTGATTCTTATATTAGTCTTGTTCCTAACGTAGCTCCTGTAGCAAAATTCCCTTATAGACTAGCAATGACTGAATTACAAGAAATGGCCCTGCAACTAAAAGAACTTGAAGACAAGGGATTTGTTAGACCTAGTTAATCACCATGGAGAGCACGTGTTTTATTCGTCAAAGAGAAGGATGGTTCATTTCGTATGTGTATCGACTATCATGAACTGAATGTATTAAAAATGAAGAATCGTTATCCCCTTCTTAGGATTGATGATCTATTCGAGCAGCTCCAAGGTACAAAGTGTTCCTAGATAGACTTATCATTTATTACGTGTACATGAGGACGACACATCAAAAACCGCTTTTAGGACAAGATACAGACGATTCGAATTTTCAGTGATGCCCTTTGGATTAACTAACGCTCCGGCAATGTTCATGGTCTTGATGAATAGAGTGTGACGACCGTATTTGGACATTTCGAATTACTCGAAGGCATTTCGAATTACTCGAAGGCAAAAGAGGAACATACTGAACACTTGTGAAAGGTATTAGAATTATTGAGGAAAGAAAAACTGTATGGAAAGTTCTCTAAATGTGATTTCTGGCTGAATGAGGTATACTTTTGAGGCATGTTGTGAGCAAGGATGGAATACATGTAATGTAGATCCTAGCAAGGTTGATTCAGTTAAGAATTAGAGAACGCCAGAGACGCCGACTGAGGTTAGACAGTTCTTTGGTCCGGCGGGTTATTATAGAAGGTTCATTGAATATTTTTCTGAGATTAAGCTATTGCTAACGCAAATGACACAGAAAGACATACCGTATGTTGGGCGAGGAACATGAAAAAGCGTTTCAGATTTTGAAGGGTAGGATGTGTAACGAACTGATTTTGATTTTTCTTAAGGTTCAGATGATTTTGTAGAGTACTGTGATGCATCATGTCAAGGATTTAAGGTGCGTGCTCATGCAAAGAGGCAAGGTGATTGCATACATCTTACAACAACTGAAGGTCCATGAGAAGAATTACACAATTTATGAGAATTAGGAGCAATAGTATTTACGCTAAAGTGCTAGAGGCATTATCTGTATGGAACCAAGTGTGTAATCTACACGGATCACAAGAGTTTACAACATATTTTCAATCAACAAGATTTGAATATGAGACAACGAAGATGGCTTGAGTTACTCAGCGATTATGACTGTGACATTCGTTATCACCCGGGGAAAGCTAATGTAGTGGCCGAGGCTTTAAGCCGTATGGAAAGAGTTAAGTCTATACTAGTACGTGTTATGAGTATTACAGTGCATAGAGGCGTTAGAGAGATCATGGAAGCACAAATAGTGGTTGTTGCCGATGAAGAACTTCTCAAGAAGGATTGCGAGGCATGGAAAGACAATTGGATAACAGGGACGATAATGGACAGACTATGGGTTCCTCTATTGGTAATATAAGGACATTAATTATGAACGAAGTTATAATACAAAGTATTCGGTACACCCGGGCACTGACAAGATGAACTATAACTTGCGTGAGTTATATTGGTGGTCTGACATTAAGAAAGATGTTGCTGAGTTTGTAAGTCGATGCTTAACGTGTTTATGAGTGAAAGCAGAACATGAGAAGCCTGCTGGATTAGTCAGGCAACCAGAAATCCCTGAATGGAAGAAGGATTGTGTGACTTGGATTTCATTACAAAACTACCTAGAACGAATGAGGATCATGATATGATTTGGTAGATTTTCAATAGACTGACAAAGTCTGCTCATTTCTTGGCCATTCGTGAGAAAGACTCCACTGAGAAAATTGTGAAGAAGCATGTAAAGGAAATCGTGTTGAAGCATGGCGTACTAGTTTTGATAATTTCTGACAGAGATACTCGCTCTAATTCTAAATTCTGGCGAGGGTTTCAGAAGACCTTTGGGACTAGAATAGATATGAGTACGGTGTACATACTCAATCCGATGATCAGAGTGAATGTACAATACAGACTTTAGAAGACATGTTGAAAGCCTGTGTCCTGGACTTTGGAGGTAACTAAGATAACCATCTACATTTGATAGAATCCTCTTACAATAATAGTTATCACGTGAGTATTGATATGGCTCCTATAAGCTATTGGGTGGACAAAAGTGTAGATCACCTGTCGCGTGGGTTGACATTAGTAATAGTCAGTTGGTTGAACCTGAGATTATCGAAGAGACTGCCAAGAAAATAATCTAGATTAAAGAGCGACTTAGACTAGCACTTGAACGTCAAAAGAAGTAGGCTGACGTGAGACATAGACCTTTAGAATTCAGTGTCGGAGATCGTTTACTTCGTAATGCTTCATAGTGGAAAGGTGTGGTCAGATTCGTCAAGAGTGGAGAGCTTGGACCACGATATATCGGACCATTTGAGGTACTAGAAATAGTTGGTAAGGTAGTCTACTGATTGAGACTTTCAGAAAAGCTTAAGGGAGTCATGACGTATTTCATGTGTCTCACCTTAGAAAATGTCTAGCTGAAGAAGATCGTTATGTGTCTATGGACGAAATCGTATTAACGATAAGTTGAACTTCGTTGAAGAACCCTTAGAGATTGTGGATCGCGAGGTACGGAAACTAAGGAAAACCAATAATACACTTGTCAAGGTTCGCTGGAATTCAAAGCGAGGGCTTGATACATGGGAACGAGAAAATCTTTTCGGAACAAAATACCCCTAAATGGTTAATGGGACTAGTGCGAGTTGAATTTCGGGACGAAATTCTTTTAACGGGGTAATGCTGTGACAACTGTCATCTGAGCGTATTTCCCGAAGTACTATTCCGGTCGTTTTAGTTTGTTTCGCTTATGTACGTCATTAGATTTTAAGACTTTAGCGATGAATTAGTTGGATTTATGACTTATTTGGACTCTTTGAGCATTTAGACTTTAGAAAGATTGTGCATGGACTCAAGAACAGGAGGAATACTAGTTGTTTTGTGGAAATGCCAAATAAAATGAAATACTTAAAATTTAATCTATTAAAGATTTAATAAGTTAATATAGTCATGTTTATATCCATTAGAAAGCTATTAAAAAGTTACATTTGAATGTGTCGACGATGTGAATTAACGGGTCTCGAGTATTCTTAATTAGTCGAGTCAAACGAGTTTTTGGTGGAGTCAAAGTTGGGTCAAATCCTGGTCAAAGTTAGGGGAGGAACTAACAAAACCTAACCTAACCCTAATTTCTCCCATTTTTCACACACTTCCCATCTCACTTCTCCCTTCTCTTTCTTTCTCAACCGACCTCTCCCCCCTCCCCTCCCCCTCTTTTTTTTTTTTTTTTTTTGGCCACAACTTTTCACCACCAACCGGCCGCCGCCACAAACCACCACCTATAGTCATATTTCTTCAAGTTTCTTCTTTTCTTTTGTGATTTGAGTAAGTATTGCATAGATCTTTGTATCTAGATGGTTTTTCTTCATCAAAAGAAAGGTTTTCTTCCAAACATATATTCATATATATTTTTGGCCATATATTTTTATATAAATCTTTGGATCCGAATTTTTCTGACCTGTTTTGTTTAGACCCGAAATCTTCTTTACAATATATATATATACTAATCGGTTATATAACGCATATATATATATACTTAATCCGATTTTTGTACATATTTACATATATATTTTCGGGTTGTTCATGTTGGTATATATATATAGATCCGAAATGTATATGGATCCGGAAAGCAAAATCCGAAAACTCAAAGATCCGAATTGTTTGAGACACAAATCGGTTAGATCCGAAAACTTTAAACCAAAAACCTTCGAATCTGTGATGAATAGCCCGAAATCTTCTTCAAATCCGAGTAGTTACACCGGAAAACTTGAATCTTTGCTCCGAAATCCTTGTATCTGAAATATTAGACCCAAAGATATAATCAACTTGGTATGTTTTGATGCTTGTACTATGAGTTTGGTTATTGTTCATATATATATTACCGAATTAATTCAAAACCGGGTTATAAAAGTGATTATGGGTTATTTTTGAGTAGATCTAACATAGATTTGAGTTGTAAATCATGATTTTGGTCATGAAATTGTGTTTGTGATTTGGATCTAATCTTGGGGACTCGTTTTCTTGCCGGTCAACACCGGTCAATGCTCGTCAAACCGCGGTCAAAGGGCAGATTTATAAATTGTCTATTTTGGTCCATCTGATAAATTAAAAGTTTGAGTTATTTTTGGGTATTAATGGATCTTTTGGTTAAAAATGGGTTTAAGTCATGATTTAGTCAAATTAAGGTTTTTAAGAAAGTTAAATCATATTTTAATTACTTTGAGACATGTTTATAATCAAATCCCAATTATCATAATATCGGAATTATTATGGATATATATATAACTGAAAGGAATTTGTAAAGACTATATAAAAATTGTACATTTGTATGACACAATGACTTTCTGGACTTGAGATATTTTATAATGACGTTGATACGAAGACTTGACGGGATATAAACAATAAAACATGACATTATTAAACGAATTATTTATTTGGAACAACTTATAAGGACAAAGGACTATTATATATATATATATTAAGACATTGGACAAGAAATAATGGCATTTCCTAAGACACTAGTATAAGACATGGACTTGTGCAATGAAGTAAGTACTTACTGGATGTCTTGTGGACAATGTAGGGCTTTTGGACAAATAGTGTGCATGTTTCAGGTGTATCTGACTGTTCGTGTTCTTGACATTGATCTAGAATACTTATACTTGTGCTGCTTTCAGGTGAGTTTCGTAGCCCCTCTTTTTATAAGTTTTTGGGGTGAAAAGTATACTTGCTCTTTTTAAACAGTTTGTCGATTTCTGTTTATGTTCAATATTGAGCCTGTGCGTATAGAGTTACTTATGCCATTTGGCGTGCTTCTGTCTTGTTGTTTGTGTGTGATTATGTGTTTGTTGTTGTGCTTGATGACGTGCTTAAAATGGAGACTTGAGACTTTGAGACTATGGACTAAGGCAGGTACCGTAAGGCCAGAATTTGAGACATTGAGACTTTGAGTACTTCGGGTACATTGAGTACCTTGGACTTTGAGACTTGGACTTGAGACTTGTGTACTTTGACTTATATGGCGTAACTCTGCTCATTATATATTGAACAAATACTTATTTTTGTACTTAAAAGAATCGACAAAAGACTTTCTTTCTTGACTAGACTTTTTGACTAAAACCTACGAACTTACCAACCTTCTGTTGACACATTTTAGTATACTTTTCAGGTACTCAGGCTAATCAGGAATAAAGACTGTTATGCTAGGCCTGGACCTCGAAGATTAGTGCTCCTTCATTTATTGTCAGACTTTAAGGCTAAATGCCTTGGATTATACCGGTTATGGACTTATTGTATTGAGTTGTTCTAGCTTAATTATGACTTGAACTCATGTTTCGGGATTATACTAATTATATTCTATTTCATTTAGTAGTATCTATGTAATTCCATGTCATGCTGTACTTTTCATGTCACCTCATGTTTCCGCCAATGGTGGGGTGTTACAAGGATCGAACCCATGACCTCTGTCTCCAGAGACAAGGGTGTTTACCACTGATCCAATCATGCTGCTTTCCAGGAGTGGAAAAATTAGAGCTAATTAATTAGTAGTATATGACAGCGACGTGTTGGAATAAACATGATTCGATTCGAGTGATAAAACATCCCAATCGTCCTGTGGAACCTGTAAGAACATTAAAACATAATTGCTATTGGTTTCGGGTTCCTATAACAAGGTGATTGAGTAATAATGGGATGAGTAATTCGGCTGGAACATGATGCACGAATTTGAGAGGAATACCCACACGAATTTTAGGGTTTATTATGTGTTGCGATTAACCTTAACTTAGGGTTAATGACTATCTATTTATAAGAAGAGTATTTACACATTTAACCCCTTTGGTGTTTAATGTGTGCATCATTAGTCCTCTTAGTTTACAATCACCTAATGGGAAACCCTATACTACGTCTCTAAGAGTAAATAAGCCCATTATATATTTACTAGACATAGGGATTTCAGTTATCGTCAATTATCATATCAGGATTGACACATGATCAGTGACGGTCACACTAACGTGGTTCCTACATTCTCCCACTTGACCAAGCGATCATTTATCTATGAGTATTCAAATAAGTTTCGAAATAATACTCATTTTGTTTTAAACCAAAATCATAGCCAATAAGTACAGTCGTAGAGAAGAAAATCAACTCAGGACCCCCACTAGTCAAACTATGACTCAAGTTTAAAACTAATAAGCAATGATCAATTGACTAAGACGAATTTTGTTATGTAATGTCTTTACACTGTTATGCGCTCGAAGTGTAACTAATAGACAAACAAAATCTGAATAAGAAGGAAAAATTTTCATTAACATAATAATAATGACCAATAAATACAACATGCTATCATAATATGAAGTTAGCCTCATCTTCGACACGTGTCCTACGAAGATTTTAGGAGGAAGACCTTCGGTCATTGGATCCAGTAGCATATTATGTGTACTTATGTACTCAATACTAAGAACATTTTCCTCAATCCGTTCACGTAAAACAAATACTTTGTATCGAGATACCTCTCAGCTTCAATTGAACTGTTACTGTTCAAAGAATTACGGTAGCTGAGTTGTCACAGTAAAACTTCAATGGTCTAATAATAAAGTTGACGACTTTCGAGTCCTCTGACCAGGTTCTTTAACAACATCCCATGACATGAAATTATGAACGTTCAACCATCATGGTAAAGGTTGTAGTCAGTTTCTATTTATGACTCCGTCAAAATATAGGTTTGCCAGCTAATCATAAATATCCATCCAGAAGTAGATTTCTTATTAGAATTAAAACATCCCACTATTTCTAAGTTGTCACTTCTTCTATAAATTAATATGTAGTCTTTGGTCCTATGAAGATATCGTAGAACCTTTAGCCGTTTCTCAGTGTGCTATTATGGGATTAAATAGTTAACTCCCAAGCATACCGGTAATGTAAGCTGTTAGAAATCCAAAAATAGTGATACATTGTATTTTAAGCTATGGACTTACTTGTTGTTAAGTTATGTGTTGATGATTTCTAAGGTTGAGGGGCTAATAGTGTTAATTAGCATAGTTAGATAGTTTAGACTATAAATAGCCCTCAATACCTTAGAAATCATAACCTTTTTCATGACTTTTGCATAACACATATAATATTACATCTGAAAAACACACTCTTGATCCAGATTCTCTCTCAACACACACACAAACACCAAGAACACACACACTAACCAAACGCCATTGTTGATGTGAATTCGGTTGATAAAATCATGTTGATTACATTTGGTATCAGAGCAAAACATCGTTTTGATCTCGATCGATAACTGAATTCAATCACATCTCATCAAAAATCACCTTTAATTTTGTCATTTTTTGTTCTTCACTGAAAATCCAAAAATTAACCTCTCAAATCACATAAAATCACAGATGTTTGTTCACCGTTCGATTCCTCATAGTTAATAACATAATCCTCTCAAGTTTCGTGTTCTAATTTGATCTGGAACAAAAGTTCAGATTTTAAGATTTTAGCGCTAAAATTTGGGATTTGATTCTGTTGTGTTATAAGCTAAATTTTGTTAATCGGATCATTGCTGAGGTGAAAACAAACTGTTTGAAAGTGGTTTCATGTTCCAATTCTCAGAAAATCAAAAGATATTGAAGTTTTAAAAATCGTCAATGGAGTTGTTCATGTTCAGAGGTTGAAGACGACTGTGTAAAGCTAGAACGATCTTAAATAGATCGTTTCAGTTTTTCTTTCTTTCATACTTACATATCAGTGGTGTGGATTGTCAAACGATTCAAATTTTGATCGTTTTGAGAAGTGTGATTGTGTTGTGAAGAACTGATTCTGGCTAACTGATCCTTTGGATTGGCTTTGGTCAATTCAATTCTTGAAAAATACACAAGTTATTGAGAAATTCTGAAGAAAAACCAAAATGATTTTTTTTAGATCGTTTTAGTTTTCTTAGAAACCAGAACGATCTCTTTTAGATCGTTTCAAGTTTCACTTGAAATTTCTCTGGTTTGAGTAATTCCTGAAGAGGTGTGTTTGGAAATCAAACTATTTTTGGGTAACTGATCTTCGTGATTGGTTTTGCTCAATTCATTTCATTCCATTTCATACCAAAACTTTGCCCAAATCATTTCAGAATACTTAGAATTTTTCCATCTTCTGGAAATCGTTTTAAGATTAGATCGTTTTATTTTAATTCAATTCAGATCGTTTCATTCTTCATTCAATTCAGATCGTTTCATTCTTCATTCAATTCAGATCGTTTCATTCTTACTTCAAATCAAATCGTTTCATTTTTCATTTTCATTCAGATCGTTTCATTTTCATTCCAAAATTAGATCGTTTCATAGTTTCCTAATTTCTACAAAAACAATTCAATTCTCAACACAAATCAATTTCAAATGACTACTCGTGAAGCATTATCTCTGGGTACTGATACAAGACCACCAGTTCTTTATCGTGGTAATTATGGACTTTGGAAGAAAAGGTTCATGGATTACATTGAACGTCAGACAAATGGTCACATGCTCAAGGACTTAATCATCAATGGACTTGCTATGCATCGTCATCCTACTACCCGTATGATTTTGACTCCTGATCTTTTGAACGCCGAACAAAGAGATCGTACTTCTGCTGACAATAGAGCTAGGTCATGCTTGTACCAAGCACTTCCTGATGAGATCTATGGCTCAGTTGATTCTTATGACACAGCAAAAGAGATTTGGGATGAAGTTGCTAGACAAATGGAAGGTTCTGATGTAACTTCAACGATTCGACTGACAAATGTCTTAACCGAATTTGACAATTTTCAGAAATCTCCAAATGAATCTCTTGAGTCCGTCTACTACAGATTTTGCAATGTGATCAATGAACTGAGAAAGAACAAGGTCAAGAAAGATGAGATTGAGTTGAACATCAAGTTTATCAAAGCACTTGGTTCCGAATGGGAAGAATATGGAACTCAAATCAAACAACATCAAGATCTGACCAAATTTACCATTCATACTCTTTATGAATCTTTCAAGTTGAATGAGAGCAAAGTTCTAAGCAAAAATTCATTCAACAAAGTGCCAGAAGTTGTATCTACTGATCCTTTGGCATTGGTTGTTGAACGAAAGGTTTCTGAGGCTCTTAAAAGACAAATGACTATTGTTTCTTCGTCTGATGAGGAGGGAGAAGATTACTTGGCTCCAAGAGATGGTGTTCCTGATGAATTCTACCAAGCTCTTGCCGCTGTTACCAAGCATTTCAAGAAGAAATATTTCAAAGCAAGGCCAACTAACAACAATCTTCGAACTTCATCAACAAGTGCATTTCCAAAGAAGGAACAATATCATCACAAGAGTTTTGAACAAGGTGAAACAACTGTCTCCAAGCAAAGAGTCAAGAAAGCAGAAAATGAGAAACAAATCATGGAGAAAGAGAAGAAATCTGACAAAAAGTGTTATAAATGTGGAGACTCCTTATGAGGTTATTAACAAACGCAAACCCAACATAAATTACTTCCATATTTTTGGGTGTGTCTGTTATACCTTGAATGATCGGGAAAATGTTGGAAAGTTTGAAAGGAAAGGTGACGAAGGTTACTTTGTTGGTTACTCAAAGACATCGATTGCATATCGCATCTTTAATCGTCGAACAAACACGATTCAAGAAACCATGAATGTTTGGTTTGACGAGATGTCTGGCATGATATTTGAACAAGAAAGTTTGCTACCAACAATTAGTGATCCAAGTACTTCAAGTGCTTCCTCAAGGACGTCTACTTTAGCTTCAAAATTCAAGAAATATCCAACTCCAACAAATGAAGAGCTAGATATTCTTTTCGAAGAATTCTACAACTCAAAACCGATTCAAGAAAAGGAACCTCAAGTCATCAATGAACCAATTCCGAATAATACCCCCATTCAAACAAATGAATCAGTTCCAGACAACAATCATGAATCATCTTCAAATTCTACAGAGCAAGAAGAATCATCTTCAAGTGATATTTATTCTCAAAAGAATGGTCAAGAACAACCTTCTCAAATCACCAAAACAACAAATCTATCAAATACTCCAAATGTGTATGTACCACTGGATTTTGATCATCCAAATTTTGAGGAAAGAGTTTTAGTCCCAACTATTACTAGATGGGTGCTGAAGACACCTCTATGTCGATGGTGAGTGAACTTTGCAACACGATCAATTAATCTGGATGTGACCAGTTTAGATTGATCGTGTACTAGGTTAACTGGAATAAGGTATTAAGGTGACAGAATATTAATACAAGCAATAATATAAATGACGAGTATATAAACTGGTGAGACAATATGTAATTTTCAAGTGTATTTTATTTATTACTTGTTTAAATAAAATACAAGGTTGTTGCGGAACCAAGATAATACAAGAGTGTAAATATCCTAACAACCCATGAATTACAATTGATCTAAACTTGGAAATTCTCCTAAACAATCGAAACACTTAGAGTTGTGAAATGTTTCTTTTTGCGATTGAGAGAATATTGCACAAGTTCACCAATATTGCAGAATATATGTATTTGCAAAGTTGTTGAAACAGCTTGTGCAAGGACCTCTATTTATAGTCGAAGATTGAGCATGGGGATCTCAACTTCGATGTACAAATATGGTTGACAGCACACAAAAGTATTGTTTAAATAATCCTTTGTGTGTGTTAAATAAAGTAAGACAAAAGGTTACTTTATTCAACCACTCTACATCTTTGTATCTTTATCCAAAGACAATATCATTGTCCGGTTAAAAAGGATGTAGAGTAAAAGGTCCTCCTCGTAATCAGTGTAAAGCTTTGTAAGAGCATTTACACTGGAGGATTCTCCAGTTGATTGATCTGGTAGATTGTCAACTGGGCTTTGCTGCCATTGCCAATCTCTATCTTCCATTTGTTGTCTTTGACTTCAACTGGAAGGTCTTCAGATTCTAGTCTTCTGATCTCAACTGGAGGAAGTCATCAGTTGCTAAACCTGTACAATGCAACTGGACTTCTAATATTTCGGACAATTCCTCATGCTCTCCAGATGTCACTGGAGAGCTCCAGTTTAGCTTAAACTGGACCTACCAAATTCCCCCTAATTGTCCTGAAATATTGTCAAGTGATTTCAACCTTGTTTCTATACAAGTTTAAGTTTGAAATACTTGAGTTTGATAAAACCTATTGAGTTTCCAAGACATTTTTATAGATCATCAAATGTCTTGGATTTTGTTTTAAAAGCTTGTAGATCCTATCAGATATCTTACTTGTGAGTTACAATCTGGCAACTTGTATATACACACAATTTACAAATAAGTTACAAGAAAGTATACAAAATTACAAGCAGATAGTTAGAAGGAAAACTTAAACAGATGGCCCTTCGCCAGTTTCCTTCTTTTTGAGACTGATGAAATTGGCTGAGTATCCTCAGGATCAAGGCCTAATCTTTCTTCAATGTTTTCCTTGAACTTGATAAGATTTTGCAATACGTACTCCCAGCCTCTTTCAACTTTATTCTTCCTCTGTCTCCCCTCCAGCAACCTCAACATTTCAACATGTTCGGAATGACCATACTGATGGACATCCGGGTTCTCAGTTGTCCTTTTAGGCCCACCAAAGTATTGTACCTCAACAACAAAATGCTTGGCACCAGGCTTGATTGAAACCTTAACATCAGTAATCCTGCCTCTATTGTGCCTTCGACGCTGTACATCTGACAAGTATGTGCGAGCTTCAGATTCATTTGTTAGTTTGATTTTGCTCGTGCTCAGCTTTTGTGTAGCAGCTCGAATATCATCAGTTGTGGGTTCAGATGGTTCTACCCAAGTCCTCAGATTTGCATCTCTTGGCAAGGCTTTTTGTTTTCTCCCTTTGGACTTGGGTGGATTCAATACTTTGGTGACCGCCTTCTTTACCTGCTCAGTCCTCTTGAGAATCCCTTCAGACCTAATCTCTCTGGCCTTTTCCACCGACACATTCAAACACTTAGCATCCAGTTCAGCCTCATCATCCTGGTAGTGTTTGTCTAGTTCAACTTCAAGCATCTCCTTCAGTGCATTGACTATTCTTGGATCTTCTTTGATCTTCTTGTATTCAACAAGTGTCAAGCCAAGGAGTTGAGCATCAGTGATATCAACAAGAGGGGTTGGAAGATTTCTTCTTGATTCGAATTGGTTCACCTTCATTTGTTTCTTCCTTTCTTTGACCAGGTATCCCACTCTTGCTAACTTCTGACTCTCGCTTTCAGTAACTGGAGGCAACAAATCGACATTGCCAGTTTCCAACATTGGTGCATCGGTGGCCGGTTCCATAGATTCATCAGCAATGGCCTTTCCCTTATCAACACTCCCTACCACCACATCATCAAACACCTCAAACCCTTGCTCACCAGCCTCAGTACTGGTAGCCACCACAATCTCCTTCCCTTTACTTGAAGTCTTCACAAGAGTGTGAGGGGCATGTACCGACCTTTCCCCCTTGGCAGCATCTAGTCCCTGCCTGATGGCTTCAAAATCGGCATGACTAGAGGGCAGGCGATCTAGAGGCTGCCATGATTGCATTGTCTTGCACTCTTTGAAGACTCCACAAAGCATGCGAACTGTCCTCCAAAGATGATTGATCTCTTGAGACTGAGTCATTACATTTCCACTTGTCTGCTCTTGACTCTTTAAAATCTGTTTGAGTATTGAGAGATCATCTGAAGAGAGCCCAGTTGCAGGGACTTCCTTCACACTTTCAGTCACACCCTCCCTTCCTTTGCCAACTTCAGTGGTCAGATCCGATATGGCAGTTGAGTGTTCAGAGACCTTGCTGGCCAGTGTATCCAGACTGCACCTCAACCGATCAATCTCAGATGTAATAGGAGTGAGATCGACCTGGGGCGCTGCAATCTTGGTGATCTCAGACATCACCTTTTCAATCAAATTGTTTTCACTGGCAGCCAAGGTTTCTTCAATCTTGAGACCCACTGAAGAGGCCAACTGGTGCCCAAGCGCAGTCACATCTAGGCCAGGTTTGTTACATAAATCTTGCACCTGCCTTTCAAGATTCTTAATATCAACCTCTGAAGATCTGACAGTACTGTTTAGCAGGTTGGATATTGAAGAGGTGACTCCAGATTGAGTCAGTGCGAACGCCTCCCTTAAAGATGTTGCCAGTTGATTGGAGGATTCCACTAACTCGTTCAGCTTGCCAAACACCAAGTCCTCATTGGCAGAGAACTTGTTGATCCCCAGGTCAACCACTTTAATATTTTGCAAGTGATCTTTGTGGTACCTGGAGAGGGACTTGGTGTTCCTATCGAGTGTCTTTTGGATCTCTTCCACCCTCGCGAGAAGGTTCGAGAGATCGGCTTGGAAAGACACGAATTGGCTGTCCAATGACGGAGGAGAAGGTGTCACTGGACCAGCCGAAAAAGCTACAGGTGCAACTGGACGAGGTATGACAATATTTGGTTCTCCAGTTGCAGTAGCATCAGTTGATAGAAGAGGAGGGGTTGAGGAAATGAAGGGAAGAGATTCAATGTGTCGTTCATGCTGAGAATGCTCAGGTGTGAACGACGGCGACGGTGGGGTTAGGATGTGTCTATTTCTAGGCACACCCATAGAAGAAAGTGGTTGGCGAGAGGTGAAAGTTGGAGGTATTTCTAAGCTTTGTACAATAGTTGGGGAAACTGAAACATGTGGTTCTTGGGGTTGACCAAGGAGAGAAGGGAGCTGATCAAGTACAGTTGCATCAGCCATCTCCTGGTCAGATTCCGTCTCAGATGAGTCCGATGACTCAAGCTGAAACACACCCTCATTTATGCCAAGATCCATAAATGTTGGGGGTGGCTGAACAAGTTGTTCAGACTCCTGATGACCAGTTTGAGTTGCCTCAATGGTATCATCAGTTTGAGGATCCGTTGTCGAAGCATCTTCTCCCTGGACAGAGGTGACTGGTGCCTCAACCACAACTGCTCTATCCTCAGTTGCAATATCATCGGCAGCGGCTTCAGAGACCACTATCACAGATTGTGACTGGTCAGGTGCAGCAAGTCCAGATCTTGATCTCCTGCTTTTAGAGGATCTTCTTGCTTTAGGAACTGCCTGGACTCCTGCTTCTGCCACAGTTATGACTTCAGTAGACGAACCGGTGGGTCCCTCATTATTTTGAGGCCCGCCTAGTTGCCTTTCTGATTCACCAGATTGTGGTGCATCAGTTTTAGAGAATGCAAAAATCATTCTCGGGGACATCTGGACTTCATCAGAAGTGGATACCAGGTTGTCCAGATTCCTCAATAGTTCTGGCACAGAGAACAAGGATTGCGTGTTGTTGTACTCTTCTCTGCCCAGAATCTGAATAAAACAGAGGGACAGGAATCTTGAAAAGGGAACACAAGGACCCCTGTTGCCCTTCAACTTGAACACCAGGCTCCTGAACAAAATACCTGCAAAGTCCACCCTCAGTCCATTCCAAAGGCAGTAAGCCATCTCTGCCTGAAAGGAGTTTATCTGGTCCAATCCACCTGAACTCCCTCCCAAACTCTCCACCAAGTGAACCATAAAGAACTTCCAGGATGGTGAAAGCCCTTTCATTGTAATAGACCCCTTTGTTTTCAACACATCCCCCTCCACCATCTCCTTATTTCCCATATCAAGGAAGACCTGGCGAAAATTAATATTGGAGGAAATCACCACTGGATTTTCATTTTGTCTCCAGTAATTGAGGTTAAGAGCTTCCCTCAATGTTTCAGTGGTGATGGTACACGGGACTGACCCATCCTTTAGAGAAAAGGAGATGGATGAGCAGTCCTCAGAAAGAGAGGCAGTGTACCAGAATTCACACAAGTAGTCATGAAATAGCTTGTGTGGATTCAAAGAGAAGGCATCGCTGAGGGGAGAAATCCGAAGAAAGGATTGGATTCTCCCTATAAGAGAGTCAGCGGCCTGGAGCCCTTGAAGAGATGCCATTGGATTATTTGGATTTAATTTAATAAGTTTAGAACTTATGGGAGCACCAGTGGCACGAATAACATTTTGTGATGGAATGTACTTAGCAGTGAGTAGATTCACATCACGAGAACGAGATGAAGAAGAAGAAGATTTAGGAGCCATTTGTGAATTTAGATTTAGGGTTTTGGACTTAAAGAAGAAAGAGAGAAAAGGATCTCGAATTGTGAATGATTGAAAGAGTAAATGAAGGAATTTTGAGAGAAGTAAATGAGACGGATATATTGGTGGGGGTATATATAGGCAGTAAAATATTGCCAAAATATATACGAAAAGATATTTTAGTCTCCAAAAATTTGAAATAATTTGTAAAAAGTTATTTTCCAAAATTTTAAGAATTCAAAAATATTTAATACTTCCCATCAAGCATTTAATGCTACGACGGCTGGTATTCCCACTCACCCACTAACTTCACCAATACCCATAAAAAGTGCAGTACATTTCAGCAAAAGTCTTGACACGTAAGACATGTCAGGTGACGTTCGTGAGTGCGAGGTTAGTACTCGAGTAACATCACGTGTCACAAGTATCCACCAAGTAGAACACAACGTTATGAAATCTGGCTGACCACCATTTTGAGACAAGACCAAACTAGCAACCAAAAGAAAATTTAGATGCCAGTTTCAACTGATGACCTTCAGTTGCATTTTTCAATAATTTATTTGAAAAATATTTTGAGTCTTTTTCCCCCTAAAAATGTGATCCATTTGATCAGTGACTAGTCTTTGAGTACATCAAGGCGTTCAATCTCCAACCAATCAAGGATCACCTGGACCATCCTCAACTGAAGGGCCTCTTCAGTTTAATGAGGATTTAACATACCCAGTTCACTGATGAGATGTTTAAAAGTCTTTTCATCAAGAGGTTTTGTAAAAACATCAGCTAACTGTTTATCAGTGGGGATGAAATGTATTTCAATATCTCCTTTCATAACATGATCACGAATGAAGTGATACCTGATATCAATATGCTTCGTCTTTGAGTGCATCACTGGGTTGTGAGATATAGCAATAACACTGGTGTTGTCACAAAAGATTGGGGTTCTTGTGAATTTCATGCCATAATCAAGTAACTGGTTTTTGATCCAGAGAATCTGGGCACAGCAACTGGCCGCAGAAATGTATTCTGCCTCAGCAGTAGACATTGAGACTGAAGTCTGCTTCTTACTGGTCCAACTCACCAGTTTTCCCCCTAGGAAATGACATCCACCAGTTGTGGATTTTCTATCAATCTTACAACCTGCATGATCTGAATCTGAATAACCCATTAGATCTAACCCTGAACCTTTGGGATACCAAAGACCAAGGCTAGGGCACCCTTTCAGGTACCTAAAAATGCGTTTAACAACATGCAAGTGTGATTCTTTTGGATTTGCCTGAAATCTGGCACATAAACATGTTGCAAACATTATATCTGGTCGACTGGCAGTTAGATAAATCAGTGAACCAACCATTCCACGATATTCTTTTTGGTCCACTGGTTTTCCATTTGGGTCAGAGTCCAAATTTAATGGAGCTGAAATAGGTGTGGTTTTTGATGGGATTGAATCAAATTTGTATTTTCTCAACAAATCTCTGACATATTTTTCTTGGTTAATAAAAATACCATCCATGGTTTGTTTAATTTGTAAACCTAAGAAAAATGTTAATTCACCCATTAAACTCATCTCATATTCTTGAGACATAATTTTTGAAAACCTTTTACACATTCCATCATCAGTTGACCCAAATATAATATCATCAACATAAATTTGTACCAGCAAGATATCACCTTTTTCTTTCAAGATGAACAAGGTATTATCTATTGCACCTCTTTGAAAACCATTTTTGAGAAGATGTTTAGTTAGAGTATCATACCAGGCTCTTGGGGCTTGTCGAAGACCATATAAAGCTTTGTTCAGTCTATATACCCAATGTGGATGCTTTTCATTTATGAAGCCTGGAGTCTGCGTAACATACACTTCTTCTTCCAATGTGCCATTCAGAAACGCACTTTTTACATCCATCTGGAAAACCTTGAATTGCAAGTGAGCAGCATAAGCCAGGAAAATTCTGATGGCTTCAAGTCTTGCAACTGGAGCAAAAGTTTCATCGAAATCAACACCTTCTGCTTGACAATAACCCTTGGTAACTAATCTAGCTTTGTTCCTGATAACGTTGCCATCTTCATCCATCTTGTTCTGGTAGACCCACCTCGTTCCAATGGGTTCTCTCTTTAACCCTGGAGGACAAGGAACAAGCTCCCAAACGTTGTTCCTTTCGAACTGGTTGAGTTCTTCTTGCACTCTTCAGATTTCTCCCTGGTGCCTCTTCTCCCAGTGGGATCGAGAAGAGGGCTAACACCACTGGACATGGGAATATATGGTCCATCCTTAAGGATTTTCAACATATACCTCTCTATCCCACCAAAATGCAAGAGCATTCTAGCTTTCCATGTACCAAATGTCTCACCATTCCCATCGAATTTGGGAACAAGAGAGTTGGAGTAATGTACATGAACGTGGTTAGCTCCAGGAGTTGGAGGAGGAGGAAGAGGAGGGTTAGTATTTAAAGGAGTAGTAATATTAGGATTAGATTCACTAGGACCAGAACCATTCTCACCTTCAGCAGCCATCGAAGCAGACCTAGGTTATAGAATTGAAACAATTCAACCTGCCTACTCTGATACCACTTTTTAGTCCCAACTATTACTAGATGGGTGCTGAAGACACCTCTATGTCGATGGTGAGTGAACTTTGCAACACGATCAATTAATCTGGATGTGACCAGTTTAGATTGATCGTGTACCAGGTTAACTGGAATAAGGTATTAAGGTGACAGAATATTAATACAAGCAATAATATAAATGACGAGTATATAAACTGGTGAGACAATATGTAATTTTCAAGTGTATTTTATTTATTACTTGTTTAAATAAAATACAAGGTTGTTGCGGAACCAAGATAATACAAGAGTGTAAATATCCTAACAACCCATGAATTACAATTGATCTAAACTTGGAAATTCTCCTAAACAATCGAAACACTTAGAGTTGTGAAATGTTTCTTTTTGCGATTGAGAGAATATTGCACAAGTTCACCAATATTGCAGAATATATGTATTTGCAAAGTTGTTGAAACAGCTTGTGCAAGGACCTCTATTTATAGTCGAAGATTGAGCATGGGGATCTCAACTTCGATGTACAAATATGGTTGACAGCACACAAAAGTATTGTTTAAATAATCCTTTGTGTGTGTTAAATAAAGTAAGACAAAAGGTTACTTTATTCAACCACTCTACATCTTTGTATCTTTATCCAAAGACAATATCATTGTCCGGTTAAAAAGGATGTAGAGTAAAAAGGTCCTCCTCGTAATCAGTGTAAAGCTTTGTAAGAGCATTTACACTGGAGGATTCTCCAGTTGATTGATCTGGTAGATTGTCAACTGGGCTTTGCTGCCATTGCCAATCTCTATCTTCCATTTGTTGTCTTTGACTTCAACTGGAAGGTCTTCAGATTCTAGTCTTCTGATCTCAACTGGAGGAAGTCATCAGTTGCTAAACCTGTACAATGCAACTGGACTTCTAATATTTCGGACAATTCCTCATGCTCTCCAGATGTCACTGGAGAGCTCCAGTTTAGCTTAAACTGGACCTAACAAAGAGTTCTTCCAAGCTATGATTCCATTGCTCAACAAAACTCTGGATTTAATGATGATAATGTTGACCTTCATCAACAAGATCCTCTTCCTCATGACAACAAGTGGTCACGTATACGCAAAGATCATCCTACAGAACAAATCATCGGAGATCCACAAGCTGGTGTTTCTACCCGTACTACAGTCAATGAGTGTCTTGTTGCACTTTCACTGAGTAACATTGAACCCAAAACCGTCTCTGAAGCTCTTTATGATCCAGAGTGGGTTAAAGCAATGCAAGATGAATTAGCTCAGTTTGAGAGACTGAATGTATGGAGATTGGTTCCAAATCCAAGGAAAGAAGAACCAATTCGCACCAAGTGGATTTTCAAGAACAAGAAGGATGAAAATGGAGTTGTAGTAAGGAACAAAGCTAGATTGGTTGCAAAGGGTTACTGCCAACAACCTGGTGTGGATTTCGACGAAACTTTCGCTCCTGTTGCAAGAATGGAGGCCATTCGTATATTCTTAGCTTATGCCGCATTCAGAAACTTCACAGTGTTTCAAATGGATGTGAAGACAGCATTCTTGAATGGAGAACTCAAAGAAGAAGTTTACGTGGAGCAACCTGAAGGTTTTGTTGATCCTAAGAAGTCAAACCATGTCTACAGGTTAGACAAGGCTCTCTATGGTTTGAAGCAGGCACCCCGAGCATGGTATGATTCCTTATCTACTTTCTTACTAAAAGGAGGCTTTACCAAAGGTACTCTAGACCCTACCCTGTTTATTCGTAAGCAAGGTAAACATGTTTTACTTGTCCAAATATATGTTGATGACATTATTTTTGGGTCAACCAGTCAAACTTTTTGCCGAAACTTTTCATCTCTAATGGTCAATCATTTTGAAATGAGCATGATTGGGGAAATGAATTACTTTTTGGGTTTACAAATCAAACAATTACCAACTGGTATTTTTATATCACAAGGTAAGTACATAAAGGATATGTTGAAAAAGTTTGATATGACTACATGTTCTTCAATTTCAACCCCAATGGCTGCTCGTACAAACATAAATGCTGATAAAAATGGGAAACCATTTGACCAAAAGAGGTATAGAAGCATGATTGGTTCGTTGTTGTATCTTACAACATCTTGCCCAGATATAATGTTTGCAACATGTATGTGTGCTAGGTATCAAGCTGCTCCGACTGATTTACATTACCAAGCTGTGAAACGAATTTTTCGTTATCTGAAGGGTACACCCAATCTTGGTCTCTGGTATCCAAGGGATACTGGATTCAATTTAACTGCCTATTCAGATGCAGATCATGCAGGTTGTAAACTTGATCGCAAGAGCACATCTGGTACTTTACAATTCTTAGGGGATAAGATTGTAAGTTGGTCATCCAAAAAGCAAAATTGCGTATCACTGTCAACAGCAGAGGCTGAATATGTGGCTGCTGCTAGTTGTTGTGCTCAAGTGTTATGGATGAAAACACAACTTACCGACTATGGTCTGAAATATGATCGTGTCCCTATCTATTGTGATTCACAAAGTGCCATTGCAATTGCTGTCAACTCAGTCAATCACTCACGTTCAAAGCACATTGATGTGAGATATCATTTTCTCAAAGAGCATGTTGAGAAAGGTGACATCGAACTCTATTTCGTGGGAACTGATCACCAACTCGCTGATTTGTTCACAAAACCACAGGACGAAAAGAGGTTTATTTTCTTAATCTCTAAACTTGGTATGCTAAATCTTGATCCTTAATTACCTTTACCATGGAAGGAATTCTTGATTCATTTTTGAAAGATTAAAAATTGAGAAACCAAAAATCAAATACAAAAATATAAAATTTTGAAAAATAACAAAAAGATTTTCTTAATTTTCTTTTCTTTTATTTCTTAGTGGCTTGCTTATACTCAGTATGCAACCCGTTCTTCATTGAACTATTTATTCTTTACAATGGTTTACACATATTTCGTATGTAACCCGTGCTTAAATGATGTATTTATTACTTCGTGGCTTATGCACACTCAGTGTATAACCCGTGCTTATTTGTGTTATTTATTTTATAAATAGTTTGCATATACTCTATATGCAATCTGGTTTTAAAATAAAATCATTTATGTTTCAAAGTTGGAATTAATTCGTGTTATTATACATATTAATTGATATAAGATAACATGGAATTGAACGCCTTTGTGTACTTCCAAGTGGTCTTATATGAATGTATATGTGTAATATAAGATGTTAATTGCAATTTTGTTACAACTGTTTCAAAAACTCTCAATTGTTGATCTGAGAAGCAAAGGATTGAACGCCTTTGTGTACTGCTGAGTTATCTCATCTTGAACGATTGATTGAGTTCACTTTTCATGAAACCTGTTTTGATTTCACATAAATCATTTTGATTAGAATTAGAATGATTGATAAGGACAAGGAGAAAAGTTTGTGTTTGGTTGTTTCAAATGCTTTCAGAGATACTATCATTCAGTTTCAAAAATCGAAGAGACTGTGATTACTCATGAATTAAGGAGGAGCATGATTACTTTCATAAAAGAACTTCCAAAACCTTATTGAAATATTTACTCTCAAAAGTGTTCAAGACGATGTGACAAAGATTGAAGATTCAAGACAAAAGAAGAAAAGCTTCAAAAAGAGTCTTCATCAAGTTCAAAATCTTCAAGTCATAGAACAACACTTTATAAAAAGCTACATTGCACACATCAAGGGGGAGAGTACATGTTTCTGAAAAATTCATTCCAAGATTTCAAAGAAAAGACTTCAAGATTCAAAGATTGAAGAATTCAAGACAATTTCATACCTTCCGCACCTCAAAAGACAACTCTGATTCATGATTCAACAATCTTCAAAGATTCAATACATACACACACTCATCATTCTCTGTTATATAAGAACATTGAGAATCAACAAATGATTTGACTTCAAGAAGTCCAAGACCTAGACTGAATCAAGTTCTCCAAAGACAATGAGAAAGCTTTGAAGACTTGTTTCAACACACCAATTGTCTTCATCACCGGGCTCATCAAATTCATTCCTACAAGACAAACCAACACGTACTTCAGACCTTACAATATATCACTAAGGGGGAGAATGTTAGAAATCCAAAAATAGTGATACATTGTATTTTAAGCTATGGACTTACTTGTTGTTAAGTTATGTGTTGATGATTTCTAAGGTTGAGGGGCTAATAGTGTTAATTAGCATAGTTAGATAGTTTAGACTATAAATAGCCCTCAATTCCTTAGAAATCATAACCTTTTTTCATGACTTTTGCATAACACATATAATATTACATCTGAAAAACACACTCTTGATCCAGATTCTCTCTCAACACACACACAAACACCAAGAACACACACACTAACCAAACGCCATTGTTGATGTGAATTCGGTTGATAAAATCGTGTTGATTACGTAAGCGTACATAATGCTCTCAACTACTTATGAGTAAGGTATCATCCTCATTTGCCCTTTCTTTAATCTCAATGTTCAGACTTTGGAGACAATCACATACGTTTCCTTTTACTAATAGATCTACAGTGGGTTTGTAGTGTTGCATGTTATGGCGTTCTAAGATATGTTCAATATAAGCCTTTTGAGAAAGAACTAGAACATCATTACGCATATCCCGATATATTTCGATACCTGTGACATTAAAGGCATCACCGAGATCTTTTATGTCGACATTCTGCGAAAAGTAAACGCTTCGACTCATGAAACATATCCAAGTTGTTACTTGCAAGTATATCATCCACGTGCAAAACAAAGATTGTAAATTTACTCCCACTGATCTTGAGATAGGTGCATTAGTCTACTTGATTTTCTTAGGAAGTCTTGTTGTGAGTCCACCTACACAAGATGTTAATCAAGAACAAGATATAATATGAATATGATAATAATGATAGTTATATCAAGTAACCCGATTGGCAAGTGATTCTAATCTAGATGAAGACTAGTTAAGAATCACGATCCAGATGATGGATATGAACAAGTAAGATAATTAAGAACAAGTGCTTGAAACTATATAAATACTAAATATAATCAAGTATTATGGCAATGAGTCAAGATGTATTTTTCCAAGTATTTTATTTATTGCTATAAACAAAATACAAAGGTTGTTGCGGAATAAAGATAATCACACTTGTGAAAATATCTAAACAACCTAGAAATACAAATGATCTAATCAACGAGGAGTTACTCATAAGAATACTTAGAGTAAGTATCACACGTTGCAAATGCCAAAGTTCCAAGCATTTTTGCAAGTGTGAGAAGTCTTATATTTATAGGCAAACATGTCATGATGACATGGCAAATGCCGTACAAATATGGTTGGGTGCATTTATGGATTTGTTGGACAAATCCATAACATGTTTGTTTAAGGTAAAGTATGTAAGTTTCTTTGATATGACTTGACATACTTTATTCCCAGCCTGTTGCCAAAACTATCCCAATCCCAGGTATAAAGTTATTAACCGGGTAAAGGTAGTTTAAAGCCTGCAAAAAGACTTCCTCGTAATCAGTGTAAAAGTGTTGTAAATACTTTTACACTGAGCCTCTTCAGTTTCACCTTCAAATAAGATCTTCTCTGAGCTTTGCTTCTGAAATGATCTTCTTCTTCAGTCTTCAGTCTTTGACTTTAGTCTAAACGTCTTCAATGTTGGTTGATTCTGAAACTGAAGTGAAGCTTCAGTGAGCTTTATTCTGAATGACTTCAGAATCCTGAGCAAGCGTCCTTCGCTGAACTTCAACTTAATTTGAACAAATCATACTTAGTCGATTTTTGACCTAACACTTGTCCTCTTATGACTTCATTAAACTTAACGTAAGTGACGCTTGCTTCAACCCGTATATGGACTTATTCAACTTGCAGATCATGTGCTATTTACTCTATGGAACTTCAAGTTCACATGTATCCATCTTAATGGAAGTTTGCATTTAGGAAAGTGGTCTTAACATCCATCTAATGTAACTCTAAATCATAATAAGTTATGAATGCCATGATGATCCTTAAGGAATCTATATGAGACAGTAGATAAGGTCTCTTGATAATCGATTCCTTCCTTTTGAGTAAAGCCCTTCGCAAATAGTTATGGCCTTATAGCGTTTGACGTTTCCATTCAGGTCTAATTTGGTTATGAAGATCCATTTACAACCTACAGGTTTAGATTCTTCAGGTAATTCAACCAAGTCCCAAACGTCATTATGCTATATGGAATTAAGCTCTCAAATTATGGCTTAATCCCACTCAGTGGCATGATCGCTATTAATGGCTTCTTAATTAGAGGTAGGATCAGTAAACTTTCCAATGTCCTCAACTTCAATTAAATAATGAAATCATCAAAGTTATGGTCTTGTGTAACCTAGATGATCTCCTGAGTTGATTTTCAGGTTCAGTAAGGAAGATGCTTTAGCGTTATTAATAAGATGCTTTAACATTAGTAGTATCCTGATTAAGAGGATTAGGTTTTTGATTTTGATTCGGAGAAAGTGGATCAGTGATATTAGGAGCAGCGTTGGGTACAAGAGGAGTTATCGGAGGAGTAATAATAACCGACGAGTGGTTCCCCCCGCTTCTTGTACTTCCTGCAAATCTTAAGTTATGATTTGTCGTGCTCCCACTGATCACTTAGTTCTCATGAAATGTGACATACTGCGTGACAATAATGCTAGTAGAGTAGCAAAGACAATAAAACTAATAACCGATAAAGAAACAAGTAAGGGATTTAGGATCCAGTTTCTTTAAGTTAGGGTTATAGAGTTATGCTTTGGCAGTACAACCTCATACGTTCATATAACTCAGACTCAGTTTCCTTTCTGTCCATGAGTCTTAAGGACAGATTCTAATGGAACTCTTATTGAGTATATAAACAGCTATGCATAAGACCTCAGTCCAAAGGAAAGTAGGTAAGTTAGTGTTGACAAACATACTTTTCACCATGTCCATTAAGGTTCTATTTCTCCTTTTAGCAACATAATTTCGTTGAGGAGAACCAAACATGGTATATTGGTTACTTATGTCTTGTTCCTTTCAAAAGTTATGGAAAGGATTAAGAGCTTAACCAATATCAATATGTCAACCATAATACTCACCTCCTCTATCTGATCTCACAACTTTTATTTTATGATTAAGTTGGTTTAAAACCAAAGTTATAAGATCAATAAAAGTCTCTAAGGGTTCATATCAAATATAGGTGCATATAATGTGAATAATCGTTAATGATTCTAATAAATGATGCATGGATGCGGGATAGGGGACACTAACATCAGAGTGAATTATTTCCAACAAGTTGGAACTTCTAGTGGCTCCTTTCTTAATCCCTTAAGCCATTGAATACATGTTTAAAAATCACAAAAATCAAGAGAATGTAACATTCCATCCTTTATGAGTCGTATCATGCAAACTCGTGAGATGTGGCTAAGATTTTATGCCACTACATGGAGTAATTCTTTTAATTAGTTAGGTGATTTTGTCTTTGTTTTAGTTATGTCATCAATATTAGGAGACAACAAAGACTGTGAGAAATTATGATCTAGTTCTAACTTACACAACAATCCATTCAAGAAACTAGGACCAAGGAATTCATTATTATGAGTATTGGCAATCTCGTCGTAACCATGAATTAATATATAACTTTCAAGGTGTTAGACTAGAAAAAAAAGACAACAATGTTCCGAGAAATTCTCGGTACACATAAGGTATCCACTAGTCTAATACGCTTTCAAGTGTTTATATGTAAATCATAAGTCTCCATGGTTTCAACATATAAGAGATCAACCCTTCCAACTCTCAGCTTTCTTTAGTCATTTGATAGTTTCTGAATTGTATGGAATCCTTATGTTGAGTTAATCACATGAACCATATAATTAGAATCACTCACACATGTATTAATAGATACATCATAAAAAGAATCAAATATTACATGAAATAAGTTACCTTTCTTAGCTAACTACTCCTTGATTTTAGGGCAATCTGGGCACAATCAGAATTTGTAGTTAGGATTGCTCGTCAAGGACTCAAAACTAGAGGTAAAAGCACCATGATTAGCCTTTTGAACTTTAATTTGCAGTCTTATTACTGTTATATCTTTCCTCTTAATGGAATTAGCAGTGGTAGTAAGGTGAACACTTTAGGTTTGCCCAACTTAAGACGAACATTTTCTTGCACATATATTGCATTTAGTTCACTCATCGATCATTTATCCTTCATAGCGCTAAAGTTAACTTTGAAGGTGTCAAAATGAGCATGCAATGAGATCATTAGAAAATGCACAAGAAAATTGTCAAAAACTTCCATTTTAGGACTCTTAAGCTTATGAGTCATGTCAGTCATCTTGATTATGTGTTCACAAATATTGCTATTTCCTTTATTCTTAAGCTACTTGCATACGCTTTATACATTTCCTCAGATACTATAATGAAGTTCTTGACCATCATTAATAACAAGTGATTCGCCCTATCCCACTTTCTTAAAATTTGCTTTCTGAGCTGCGGAAAAGTTAGCAGTAATAGCAGTGGGTTCATTATGGCGAATGACATAGTCAAGGTCTAGCATCTTTAGAGTTAGAGGTAATTAATCCTTTCATAAAGCAAAGTTTGCACCAATAAGTGGCTTAATGCCTAAGTTAGGTACTACAGTGGAAATAAGGAGGAAATCAATTTATGATACAAGTAATACAATATTATTAAAATAATGCCTAAAACTAAGGGCAATAAGATTATAGTGACATAATTAGCTATCTAAGACAGAATAAGCAATATCTATAAAACTAATGGAACTAAAGTAATGCCTAAACTTAACCAAGGGTTAATAATAATGTTCCTTATAATAACATAATTAGACATCTAAGGCTTATTAAGTAATGTCTCTAAAAGTAATTGAACTAACGTAAGAGGCTAAAGTAATGTTTCTAAGAATAATGAGACTAACACCATTATATTAATGAAGCCAGTGATAAGTAAACCTATTGTAAACACCAAAACAATAAGTTAACACAAGGCTCTACTTAGAATTTACATCACCTTTGGGCAGAAGTAACTAATATCTAAGTACAAATGAGCATTAGGTCATGCAACACCTTTGGGCACAAAATCAAGAATCAATATACTTAGTGTATATTATGCATGAAAATGTTCCTTTAAGCACACAATATATGTTAAATCACCTTTGGGCAGAATCAATATACTTAGTGTTCATTATGCAAAAAGAAAAGAACGATAGCACCATGAGAATCACATTTGACCTTTGGGCACAAATGATAAAACCATGTATATTAGTGCGAAGCCCCCACACACTACGGGGGTCCGAGGGCAGCGCCCTTGGGAGCGGAGTCCAAGGGGTAGCAGCCCCTAGCGGGTCCAAGGGGCAGAGCCTTCTGCCCTGGCTAGGATCGAGCTGCCAGGTCAGCGCGACCACAAATTTTCACCCTTAATGTCCTATGGTAAAAATGTCTTAGAAAAAATTATTTTTTGAAAAATTAGAGACAAATTCAGCTACAAAATTATAGGATAAAATAGTAAGCACAAACACATTCATCAGCTAAGATCGTCTTTAGTATACATAAACTTAAGTAATAACTTCTGATCAAGTAAGCACAAAGTTAGGTAATAGTTCGTGATAACATAAGCACAAAGTCATCATAAGTCGTGTTGACATTGGAACGAAAATATCATTAAGTCGTGAGGACATAAACATGAAGATATCAGTACGAAGATGTCATACACTCGTGATGACGTAAGCACGTGCTTGTAGTTAATTCGTGTATAGAGATAAGTTGAAGTTCGTGTGATCACATAAGCGTGAAGGTGATGTAAGCACGAAGATGACGTAAGCGCGAAGAGCAGCAGAAACCATGATGATGTCAGCACGAAGATGACGTCAGCGCGAGGATGACGTCAGCACAAAGTGGGCTTTAGTTCCTGATGACATCAGCATGAACTCGTGATGACGTCAGCACAAAGTTCTTATTCTGCAGATTTTTAGTTCGCGAAATTCATCAAATTCGAACAGAATCATGACTTGTTGTTCGCAACCTGGCTCTGATACCACATGTTGGAAGAAACATGATTCGATTCGAGTGATAAAACATCCCCAATCGTCCTGTGGAACCTGTAAGAACATTAAAGCATAATTGCTATTGATTTCGGGTTCCCATAACAAGGTGATTGAGTAATAATGGGATGAGTAATTCGGCTGGAACATGATGCACGAATTTGAGAGGAATACCCACACGAATTTTTGGGTTTATTATGTGTTGCGATTAACCTTAACTTAGGGTTAATGACTCTCTATTTATAAGGAGAGTATTTACACATTCAACCCCTTGGATGTTTAATGTGTGCATCACTAGTTCTCTTAGTTTACAATCACCTAATGGGAAACCCTATACTGCGTCTCTACGAGTAAATAAGCCCATTATATATTTACTAGTCATAGGTATTTCAGTTATCGTCAATTATCATATCTGGAATGACACATGATCAGTGACGGTCACACTAACATGGTTCCAACACAACGAACCAAGACCATCGCCACGGTGGATTAGAGTACGACCAACTCCACCTCTGGAGACATACATGATGATAGCTTTGATTTGGCATGGGACCGACCAGCCTCCTCTCTCTCCATATACTGGCTTGCAGTCAATACCATTCCATCGTAAGGATGGCAGGAAGGATCTATCACAATTTGTTTGAGTTTATCATAAGCATTGCCTATCATGTACAAAGCAATCTGAAAGTCACTAAGTAGACCAAGATAACCATGGATCTCAAGATGCGTAAGGTATGGAAAGTCATGACCAAAAGGAGTATACCAAGCTTTTTCCTTAGTGATTGGTGCACACCAATGTAGCTGCATATAATCATATCAATATAGTTTGTGAATTAGATAAAGTCATAAACAGAATCCTTATCAACATAGATTCTGTTTATATGTGCATTATTTACATGAAGCTAGCTATGTGATTAACTGAAAACGTATCGATATTGAAAAAGTTTCCAAACTTGGGCACTTCTTAGCAATTTCAATGAACTCTGTTAGACAGTCGCGATGTTCAGTTGGCAATGTCAGGTTCAATGTCTTGACATTTGGTAGTATCGGAAATCCAGAAGCATCCCTTTCAATATCTTCCTGGAAAAACATGAAAACAGTCTCACTATCTTATCGTTAAAGATTAAACACACACACACACACACATACACACACATATATATATATATATTAGAGACGAGCTACTAACCATTTGACGATCTATGTTTAAGGAAAGAACCTCAAGGGTGGAAGCAACACATGAGATCGCACTCAACACCTTATTATTCAAGCCCACACTTACATTGCCAATATTAAGTTCTTTAATCTTTGAAAGGTTTGTAAGACGTATTTCTATATCTTGACCAATATACACAAACTTTTCAAGATCCAAATCATATAAAGAAATGGATTGAATCTCAGTACATTCCAACAACATAAAATGTTTCAAGTTAATGTCTCGTCCACCAACATTAACATCAGTCAACAACCTAGATCCAAAAATGTACAGCCTTTGAAGACCTGGTGAATTCTTTAGCAATCCACTTAGGGCCAGTTCACTCACACTTACACATGAAAGCACAAGGTCTTTAAGAGACAGAGTCTCTACAACCAAGGAACTAGATGAAGGCCATTCTGTAAGGCGTGCCATGCTTCCATCTGATAAAGGTAGCGGTAAATCATAATTTTCTTTTGTATCATGTAATTTTTTATGGTTATCAAGTAAATCCAGTTCAAGAAACTCGACTTTCTTGTCAAGGGAAAATTGGATCCAGTTATCAATATCTTTTAAAGATGCCTTATTCAAATTGAAACCAATACGGAACAACTGAAGTGTTGGGCTCAGGTGAGTTCCAATGACACTGTTTACCTGATTGATGTACTTGGCTTGCTCTACAGCATAAAGGTTCTCATCTATCTCATCAACAACTTCGCATGTCCAATTTTTTCAGATTAGACCACACAAACCTCCATCTTTCGGAGAGAATGCCAGTGATCACCGCAATTTTTAATGGCAAAAGAGATAATATTTCAATAAAAATATCATTGGGAAGTTGGCTGATGAAATCAATCATATTTGGTCCAGGAAAATCCGCATCCTCCTTTACAAAAGCAAGTCATTATTGAACTTAATCAATAACAATCAACAAATACATAACTAAACAAGTAAACCTATTGTGTACTAATTTACTGTTAGAAATCCAAAAATAGTGATAAATTGTAATTTCAGTTAAGTGGACTTAGTTGTTGTTAAGACATGGTGAAATGATTTCTAAGGTTGAGGGACTAGGAGTGTTAATTAGCTTAATTGTAGATTTAGACTATAAATACCCTCAACTCCTTAGAAATCATAAGCCTTTGATCCATTTTTCACACACACTTAATACTTACTCGTTCCAACCTCTCTCTCTCTCTAGAAATCATACACACACTAAACACACCAAGAACACACACACTTGATCCGCCATTGTTGAGATCGAATCCAGAGCAGAAATCGTGTTATAACATGTGGTATCAGAGCCAAACATCACTTTGATATCGATCCATAACTGATTTTGATCTCAATTTTCATCCAAATTCATATCAAAAACCATTTTTCATACCGTCCTCTGTTTCATCATTTTTCATCGATTAAAACACATAAAATCATCAATTTTTGTTCACCAATAGATTCCTCATAGCTTAAAACATAATTCTGTCAAGTTTCACGTTCCAATTCAATCGAATTCTCGAGATTGAATTTTTGGTTTTTGGCGCTCAAAATTTAGATTTTGATTGTATTGTGTTATTAGCTGAATTTTGTTCAAGGATTTGTTGCGGACGTGATTACAAACATTCTGCAAGTGATTTCAAGTTCTAACTCCAAGTAATTCGAAAGATATTGAAGCTTTAAAAGTCATTAATGGAGTTTTTGCAAACTGTTGTGATGAAGAGGATGACCTCCAGACGATCTTCACTAGGACAATCTTTCTCAGATCGTCTCAGTGCTTGATTATTCATTTCTCATACTTTGTGCTTTGTGTCTTGTAGGACAATCTCCTCAAGATTGTTCTAGCAAGTGTTTGTGAGGATTAAGTGTTTGTTTGTGGCTAACTAATCCGTAAGGATCGGTTTGGTCAATTCAAATATTTAAAAGTATTTGAGAATTGTTAAGTTTTGTGACAGAAAGCCAAGACGATTGATGTGTGAAAATCTAGTTAAATTAAAATCCTATAAATACTTCGAATCGTTTACCACACACAATCGGGCAGTGGACCCATTCGTATGTAATAAGGATTAAAGTAAGTAAAGGTTCGTTCCACGGAGACTAATAAGAGTTAGCGAGTTTTAAGTAATTTAGAAAGAGTTTGGTTTTTTAAGACACCACGTCATATTGATTTTAAATTGAAAGTTAGTTAGATTGAAAGAGTTAGAAATTCCGTAGAATTTATCGAAAAGAGATTTGTTTTAAATCAAATAGGATGACAAGATCATCTACTTCGACTCCATGATACACATTATTTAGGTTGCATATATTTAAAGACCCAATTCAATTATGTTGATTTTATAACCGAGAACTAACAAAGACTCACCCCGTACCCGTCAAGTTCGTTACTTTATTAAATTCCCTTAATTAACTAGTTCCATTACTAAGACCGGTACCCCAAGACGCCTTTCATAACTTTCCTAGCGAATTAATTGTTTTGGTTATTTAGATAACAATTGTGTCTATTGATTGGACCCAACCATTAACCCGTTAACCCTTATTAAATATCAATTACTTTCTACCATACCCGTCATAGAAACAATTGCTTCTAACCAAGCAATCAAAATAACTTCTACACAACCTAGTTACCACTGAAGTTATGCAAAAACTATCCGCAATTGAGAGTTAAATAACAAAGAATTAATAAGCTAAGATTACGACACAACGTTAAATCAAATCAACTTGAATTCAAAAGATTTATGCAACCATTATTCAATGTATCACTTCATCTCAGTGGATGACGAATTATTTAGCTACTCATAGTCAAAAACAAAGCACAAAGAGTAAAAATATAGAAGAACATATTGTACCAATGTGTAGAAAACAAGTAAACGCTAAAAAAATCGACAACCGAATGCCTTGAAGCTCACGAACAACCCTTAAACCTTGATGGACGAAAAAGCTGCTGAGAATAACCCCAAAGAACCCTAAAGTCGACTAGAAGTGATTGTGTGTAACACCCCGACTAGGCGGAAAACTCGGGATGTAAGATAAAGCACACGCGCACATGGATATTACATAGGAAAAGTTAAATGAGTGCATAGATTAAACATAAATAGTCGCTTACATAGTTCAAATCACAAATCATAGTTCCCAAACATAAATGTCAAACATAAGTTCTACATCATCCAAACAAATAGTAAGATAAGTTCCCACGCAGGGGAAATAGTTAGGCATATTGCCATCTATCACATAAGAATGCAAGCAAAACTCCAAATCCTAAGCCTGAAGTCTGCTACGAGTCCCATGCTACCAATCCTAGCCACGATTTGCTTGATTACCTGAAAGGAATACTTAAAAGAGTCAACACAAAGGTTGGTGAGTTCGTAGGTTTGAGAACATATATGTTTGCTTGAAATCTCGTTTGAATCATAATACTTTCCTTAAATAATCTCTTGATACATTCATCGTTTGAGTAAATAGTTTTATGCCGTTAAATGAGAATACACGAATAGTTGGTATGAAGTGGCATGACATGTTCATGTTACATAAGTATGAGTAGAGTATAATCGTGCACTTACAGTCGACCTGGCTAGTATGTATATCGTGCACTTACGGTCATCGTCATGACCTGGCTAGTATATCAATCGTGCACTTACAGTCATCATCATGACATGGCTAGTATGTATCGTTATCATAAAGTAGTCAAATAGCCATCGAATAACCAAAGAAAGAAGTTACGGCATATATGAAAAACACGTTTGTATTCCTTTCACCCCAAAGCATAAGTAAAAAGGGGCTACGAAGACTCACCGTGATCTGCTACAAGCGTAGTTCTACAAGCACAGAGTATGAGCACAGATATAGTAAGGTATATCTATTCGAATCCAAGTATGTCTTGATGTCAACCTAATCACAAACCATTGAGCATAGATGGATACATGTATTAGTTCTTGTGATTATTTATTCACTGAGTGTCCTTGATGCACTGATGATTTGGTCCCTTAAAGATTCTTGAACATTTTGACTCAAAAGTGTTTTACATGAACTAGACTTGAAAATGAGCGTCTTTGAACTCGCATATAAGTTTGTTTGTGCCTTTAGTAATGAATCTTAACTTTTAGAATTTCAATTTGATTAGTTGTAGGACTCGTATTTTGATGGTCAAGATGGAATATGTCTTAATTATACCTTAATTAGGGTTTCCTTGTACATGAAAGACTTGGAATACGACTAAGTATAGAATCTGATTATAACTGAACAAAGATAAAGTTCTTAAGGTATAACTGAACGAAAATAAAGTTCTTAAGGTATAACTGAACGAAGATAAAGTTCTTAGGGTATAACTGAACGAAGATAAAGTTCTTAAGGTATAACTGAACGAAGATAAAGTTCTTAAGGTATAACTGAACGAAGATAAAGTTCTTAAGGTATAGCTGAACGAAGATAAAGTTCTTAAGGTATAACTGAACGAAGATAAAGTTCTTAAGGTATAACTGAACGAAGATAAAGTTCTTAAAGTATAACTGAACGAAGATAAAGTTCTTAAGGTATAACTGAACGAAGATAAAGTTCTTAAGGTATAACTGAACGAAGATAAAGTTCTTAAGGTATAGCTGAACGAAGATAAAGTTCTTAAGGTATATCTGAACGAAGATAAAGTTCTTAAGGTATAACTGAACGAAGATAAAGTTCTTAAGGTATAGCTGAACGAAGATAAAGTTTGTTTTGAAGCTTAACTTCGTTTTTGAAGACCTAAATTCGTTTTTGGAGGTCTAAATTCGTTTTTGAAGGTCTAAGTTCGTTTTAGGGGTTCTTCGAACGAATTTGGGACTGACTTAGCGAAAAGGGGGTTTTGAAGATTAAAACATGTTTACGACCCAAATTTGATCACGAAAAGGTTTCTAAACACTTTTAGGCACAAACCCATTACTTTTAACATGATTTTTACATAAAAAATGGACCAAATCATCAAGAACATAAACTTAAAAAAAAAAACATACTTTTATTTTGATAAAAATCTCAAAAGTTGTTGTTGTTACCTGAAAATTGATGCTAGAAATATGTTTTGATTATCACAAGGAAGCTAAAAGTATGAGAAATTTTGGTTTAACAACTCAAAATCATAAGATGGATGTTGTGTGTGCAAATGGTGGTTGTGAGTGTTTGTTTTAGAGAGAGTGATGAAGATGGAGAAGATGAAAGAAAGAAAATGGTGGTTGCAAGTATTTATAGTCTTCCCATATTAACTAAACCTTATAAATGTAGGAACCTTTTGTGAAACATTTCCGGACTAAAACTTCTTAAATACGGTCGTTTAAGACACGGAATTCGGTATTTTATCGTATTAACTCTTAAGCTCGTCTTATAATCCTACAATTTAGGATTGAATTGCCCTTCATGTGAATACATATTTGAAACTAGAACATATCATGAATTTATTTAAATTATTTCTAAAGCAGTTGTTACATCGTGTGTCGAATGGGAGGGTTATGGTCTTGTATTTATAGAGTTTAAAAGAGGTCTTCACAAACCGACCTACAGGTGCGACGCACCAAACTTCAGGTGCGGCGCACCTGGCCTTGTTACCAAATTTGAATCTGCCCGTTATGCGACACACCACAGGGTTGGTGCGTCGCACCTCCTTGCTTTCCAACTTCTTCCAAGTTTCTGTATAGAAAATGCTCCGCACCTCCTTACATGGTGCGACGCACCTGCCCTGTTTTCAGCCAAAACTTGTAGTTTTCATTCCGTCTTCACTCGTATACGTCCACGAACCATCCTAATGCATCTTCTAGTCTTCCAAAAGTTGTTTCTAACCATTTTACCTGTTCTAAGCTTGAAATCACTAACAACACCATCAAAGCATCGAGTATACATATAATTTATACATAATTAAGCTTAAAACGTCTTAGAAACGATATGGGAATATGCATATAAATGGACATATCAAATCCCCCCATACTTAAGCCTTGCTTGTCCTCAAGCAAATTCAGATTTCAAAACATTCATTCCCTTGGTTCTCAATTGAAAAACATGACATTATTCCAAAAAGAAGCAAAACCATCAGAATAGTTAAGCAGTTTTCATCTTAAATGAAAAATTGAAATGTTTGACAATACTTGAATGATCCATAAGCCTAGAAAACACGACTAAGCACTTTAATCAAACGAAAGAAGAACATCTCAACTAACTTTCTCCAACTAACAAACTATTGGGTTGAAATATTGTATCAATCACTCGAAGCCTAGTCGTGATGCATATATTTTAACCATAGGCTTGTAATAGAATCGTCCCTATGTCGCCATGGCGCAAGCACCATATAACGTCTATCAAAAGAGGTAAATAACACGGTTGTAATGTACAAAGGCTTGCAAGGGTCATTAACAATGTGTATGGAAATTTAGGATATAATTGGTGTTAAAAAGAAAATAACACAAAGTTTAACATATAGTCTAGTCCAACACAACCCAAATCACTAGTTGCCATCAATCCACAACCCAAAAGACGTTCTCCCGACATTACTCCCCAATAGAACGATAAAAACCAACACTATTGTGGTGTATGACCTTCTAAACGACTTCTAACCACCATACATACCAATGTTAGCTTTAACGAACTTTGCTAACTTCAAATGAAGATATAAACAATTTAAGAACCTTTTGTTGGTTTAACTTATGTACCAACTCTACATTAATTTGCCAAAGATTAGGGAAATACCAATTGATAGTCCAAGTTCTTCTTTTTCTATTATTTTTTCTGTTTTTCATTCTTTTCATTCTCTTTTTTTTTATTTAATGAACTACTTTTACCCTATCTAATTGGTATCCCCTTTTTACAATTTTGAAATACATTGACAAATCATAACTCTTACTAATTAGAATAATCTAGACTTAATCCATAATCATGACGAAATCAATCTACCCCAATAAACGGAAATATACCAACCCGACACAACCAAAACAACTCCAAACCATCCAACTAGTATAGGCAACTAATGACCATCCAAGGATTTCGACTATCGGTATGGTGAGGATAGGTTATTTATTTAAATGGATATAAACACAAACGAAAGGTTAGGCTCAACATGAAATTACCAAACTTCTCAAGAACCCTAATCCGAATTTCTTCAAATTAAATGAAATTACCAGTTCATTAATAGTTCAAATGATGAAAAATACAAAACCCATTCAAAAGATTCAAGTAATTTCGTCTTAAACTCATTAATTTTGAAAACCACCTTGAATTCTGATTAGAGATAAACCTTGGAATTTGATTTTAAGAATTGAAAGTTTTTGGAAACAAAGAAAACAAATACTATGAATGTGTTTGTTTTGTGTCATGCCAGGAGAAAAGAAAAGAACATATGGTTAGCCTTATTCCTCAGATTTTTGGCCCTACAAGAATCCCAACCCAATCCAATAAGTCAATGCAAGTCAAATAGGGTCAAACTGGTCAAAACACTAGGTGGTGCGGCGCACCCCCATACTTGGTGCGTCGCATTTTCTATACAGAATCTGCACCTCTCTGAAACACCTTCAGGTGCGGCGCACCTGCCTTCTGGTGCGGCGCACCATCAGCCAAACTTACCTTCCTCACTTACCTTGGTCCGTTATGACTTACCGTAACACTTTTGGAACACTTTGGAACCTGCACATCTCAACAAAAAGCTATAAAAACGAAAAAAAATAAACAAAACTAAACTAACAAAACAAAAATCTTTTTGTTTTTTTTGATTTTTCAAATGTTTTTGGGTTTTTCAATATAAGGAACGAAAAATGAAATAAACTAAAATTAAAAACACACGGGTGCCTTCCGAGAAGCGCTTAATTTATTAAAGAGTCATTAGCTGGACTCACCTTCCCAATCATTTGTCAATTTCATAAAACGAGAGTTGATCCACCTCAACTCTCTCAATACAAGCTTCTTCACAAAAAATCTTCAACCTATGACCATTGACAATAAACGTTTCCCCATTCCCCTTATACAATTCCACATACCCTGAAGGATAAATATGTTTAATGACATAGGGTCCCATCCATCTTGAAGTCAATTTAGGTTGTTTCAATTTAAACTTTGAAATGAACAACAAGACTTTATCACCTACCTTAAAATCTTTTCTCTTTAACCTACGATCATGCCAAACCTTTGTTCTTTCTTTATAGAGCTTTGAATTTTCATAAGCATGCAATCTCAACTCATCTAACTCATGCAATTGTAACATTCTTAATTCACCACTTTCAATTAAATCCATATTACAATTCCTAAGAGCCCAATAAGCCTTATGCTCTATTTCTAAAGGTAAATGATATGTTTTCCCATACAATAACCGATAAGGTGTAGTCCCAAGTGGAGTTTTGAATGCCGTCCTAAAAGCCCACAATGCATCATTTAGTTTCTTTGACCAATTCTTAGGATTATCACATATGGTTTTCTCTAAAATTCGTTTTAATGCCCTATTTGTGTTTTCTACTTGGCCACTTGTTTGCGGATGAACACCATATCTCTCCAACACCTTAGCAAGTTGGTGATTCGCAAAATGAGTTCCACGATCACTTATTAAGGCCTTAGGACAACCAAAACGACAAAACAATTGTTTCAATAAATCTATCACTACCCTTGCATCATTTGTTGGCAAGGCCTTAGCCTCGGCCCATTTAGACACATAATCAACCACCACTAAAATGTAAAGACACTTATTTGAAGGCGGAAAGGGTCCCATAAATCAATACCCCAAACATCAAAAACTTCACAAACCTGGATAAAGTTTTGAGGCATTTCATCTTTCTTTGTGATGTTCCCTTAACGTTGACATGCATCACAAGTATCCACTAAAGTTTGAGCTACCTTGAAAATTGTTGGCCAATAAAAACCTGCATCAAACACTTTCTTACTAGTAACGGTTGGTCCATAATGACCACCGGTTGGCCCTCGGTGACATCCATCCAAAATCAAACGAGTTTCTCCACCCGCAACACATCTTCTAATTAGAAAACTCCCTGGATCTTCAAGCTTAGGAGGAATTTGGTTTTGCACAATCGCCGAACACTCCGCATTCAGGAAAGTAGCCTTAGCTTCCTCTTATCCGTTACAAGATCCTTGATGAACTTAGCATAATTCGGCATCCCTGAAAGCAAATCAACCAAAGACACATTAATATATACCGATTTAATCATGTCTACAAACTTACGGTATTTCTCCTTGAGCTTCTCCTTCATCCGTCTTTGAGGAAAAAGAATCTTCGGCTTGTATGGCTTGACTTGAGGCTCATCAATCATTGGTTTAGCTACCGGTGTAGCAACCGGAGTAGTAGATGTAGATGGAACGGCCGGTGGTTTCACGGCTTGGTTCGGCTCCATTACAATCTCTTCATCAACTTGTTCATCTTCTTCGTCATCACTATCAACCTGCGTAGGAACATTAGTAGCACTAGAAATAGGAAGAGAAATAGGAGAATTAACTACCTTTCCCGACCGAGTAGTAATGGCATTTACATGCTCATTCCTAACATTAGGGTGTTGATACTTATTACCTCCTTCATTCGAACCGGAAGGCTTAGGATTTTGTTGGGTATTACTTGGCAAAGATCCTTGTTGACGATTAGAATTACCTATTCTATCAAGCCTTACTCCTAAATCCTTGATCACCGCTTGTTGACTTTTGATTCAACTTATCATTCAAAGCGGTGATGTCGATTCGGTAGTTTTCATTCTTCTTGTCTTGATCAACCATGAACTTCTTCATAAGATCCCTAAGCTCGGCATTAGGATCAACAACTTCTACCGGTTGAACCGAAGGACCTCCTTGATTTCTTCCTTGCCATGAAGCTCCCAATGTGGACCTATAATTTCCTGCACCATTAGAATTAAAGTTAGAATTAGAATTACCTTGGTACCGGTTTTGATAAGCCCCATTCCTTTGAAATAGTCCTCGATTTGCAAACGGTGGTTGATATTGATTTTGAACATAATCAACTTCTTCGTTCCGTGGTGCCTTATCACAATCCTCCGTGTAATGCCTATCACCACAAATATCACAACCCGCAACCGCCGTCTTCAAATCCTTCTCAATCAACCCAAATCTATCATCCATGCTTGCAAATTGCTTATCCATGTGACTTGCCAATGCCTTAATCTCAGCCACAACTTCACTACCACTATCAATTCGAGCCACACTTCTTCTTCCCGTTTTCATAAGATCCGGTTTAGTCCTACCCGCTTCTCGAATTACACCTAGTACGAACCATATCTTCCATAATCTTATAGGCTTCATTGTAAGTGACATTGTTAATGTTACCTCCACAAGCCCAATCCAATTCCCTTTGAGTACGACTATCTAAACCCCGGAAGAAAATAAGAATGTGCTCATTCAATCGAATACCATGCCCTGGACAATTTCTCATCAACTCCTTCAATCTCTTCCAAGCATCAACCAAATCCTCACCACTAAGTTGCTTAAACGCCCGAATCTCCAACTTCATTGTTTCAACCAATTGAGCCGGAAAGAACCGCTCAATTTATCCTTCCCTCAACTCTTCCCATGTTTCAAATATGTTGTCATCGAGATTCTTATACCAATTCGCCGCCTCTCCCGTGAGAGACAATGGAAACAATTCAAGCTTAACAAGTGGCATTTGAGTCTCCCCATACTTGAACAATCGACAAACTTTTTCAAACTTCTCCACATGATCATACGGATCCCACTTAACAACCCCATCAAATTGATTCTCTTCAACCCGAGACAAGTGATTACCTTTGACATTGAAATTTGGAGCGGTGGTTGGAGGACGAATAGCCGAGCCCCTATTAGGTGCAATGACTCGAGTACTCTCCCCGATAGTCCTATCAGAAGGGTGAACCATGTCTTCGGCCATGTTTCTTGGTGTAGTAGGAGGTGTAGAGGGTGGAGTGGAGTTCGGTGTTGAGTTTGGTGAATTCTTGGGTGAAGTCTTTGGTGGAGTTTGAGGTTTATTTTCCGGTGGTGTGGAACTTTCGGCTTCAACGTTTAAGTTTAAGGTATCTATTTTGCTAGATGAAGGGTTAACGGTTTTAGATGGTTTCCTTCCTCGTCTCTTCGTCTTTCCCGGATTTGATTGAGGGCTTACTAGTGGAATACCGGTAGCCCTTGTGGTCATTAACTAAGAAACAAAACCTGAAAACACAAACAAAGAAAACCGTAAAACGCACCAAGTTTCACAAAATAAACAAAACAGAAAATTTAAACTAAAAATCGAAAAGTAACCTAAGAAAGCAAGTAACTTTCTTGCACTTTAATACAAGAAAGGATCAACTACGAAATCTCAAACTAAAACTCTTAAATTAATCCCCGGCAGCGGCGCCAAAAACTTGATGTGTAAAAAGCTAGTTAAATTAAAATCCTATAAATACTCCGAATCGTTTACCACACACAATCGGGCAGTGGACCCGTTCGTATGTAATATAGATTAAAGTAAGTAAAGGTTCGTTCCACGGAGACTAATAAGAGTTAGCGAGTTTTAAGTAATTTTAAAAGAGTTTGGTTTTTTAAAACACCACGTCATCTTGATTTTAAATTGAAAGTTAGTTAGATTGAAAGAGTTAGAATTTTCGTAGAATTTATCGAAAAGAGATTTGTTTTAAATCAAATAGGATGAGAAGATCATCCACTTCGACTCCATGATACACATTATTTAGGTTGCATATATTTAAAGACCCAATTCAATTATGTTGATTTTATAACCGAGAACTAACAAAGACTCCCGTACCCGTCAAGTTCGTTACTTTATTAAATTCCCTTAATTAACTAGTTCCATTACTAAGACCGGTACCCCAAGATGCCTTTCATAACTTTCCTAGCGAATTAATTGTTTTGGTTATTTAGATAACAATTGTGTCTATTGATTGTACCCAACCATTAACCCGTTAACCCTTAACTATCAATTACTTTCTACCGTACCCGTCATAGAAACAATTGCTTCTAACCAAGCAATCAAAATAACTTCTACACAACCTAGTTACCACTAAAGTTATGCAAAAACTATCCGCAATTGAAAGTTAAATAACAAAGAATTAATAAGCTAAGATTACGACACAACGTTAAATCAAATCAACTTGAATTCAAAAGATTTATGCAACCATTATTCAATGTATCACTTCATCTCAGTGGATGACGAATTATTTAGCTACTCATAATCAAAAACAAAGCACAAAGAGTAAAAATATAGAAGAACATATTGTACCAATGTGTAGAAAACAAGTAAACGCTAAGAAAATCGACAACCGAATGCCTTGAAGCTCACGAACAACCCTTAAACCTTGATGGACGAAAAAGCTGCTGAAAATAACCCCAAAGAACCCTAAAGTTGACTAGAAGTGATTGTGTGTCGAATGGGAGGGTTATGGTCTTGTATTTATAGAGTTTGCAAGAGGTCTTCACAAACCGACCTACAGGTGCGACGCACCAAATTTCAGGTGCGGCGCACGTGGCCTTGTTACCAAATTTGAATCTGCCCGTTATGCGACGCACCACAGGGTTGGTGCGTCGCACCTCCCTGCTTTCCAACTTCTTCCAAGTTTCTGTATAGAAAATGCTCCGCACCTCCTTACATGGTACGACGCACCTGCCCTGTTTTCAGCCAAAACTTGTAGTTTTCATTCCGTCTTCACTCGTATGCGTCCACGAACCATCCTAATGCATCTTTTAGTCTTCCAAAAGCTGTTACTAACCATTTTACCTGTTTTAAGCCTGAAATCACTAACAACACCATCAAAGCATCGATTATACATATAATTTACACATAATTAAGCTTAAAACATCTTAGAAAGGATATGGGAATATGCATATAAATGGACATATCAACGATCCTGACAAGATCATCTTAGCTTCTTGAAACACAAGACGATCATGACAAGATCGTCTCAGTTTCTTGTGCAAGGTGTTGTGGTTTGGTTGAACATTTGAAGTCATTGTGATTGGGAATCACACACTTCCTGGGTAACTGATCTTATTGATTGGTTTTGCTCAAATTTCTTTCATTCCATTTCATACTAAAACTCTGTCCTTTTTTTTTTCTTTTCTCAAAAATTCTTAGAAAATTTTCACAAGTCATTAAAACCTAAGACGATTTTCATTAAGAAGGTTTCATTTCCAAATTCCAAAACGATTCTCTCAAGATCGTTTCATTTCATTTCAACAACTTACCTCAATTTCATTTTCATTTTCAATACTTTACCAAATTTCACTCAAAGTTTCCAAGACGATCTCATTCAAATCGTCTCAACTGTCTATCACTGAAGACGATCTCCTGTCAAGACGATCTTCTAGGAGGATCTCATCCAAGATCGTTTCGTTTCTCAGTTTCTTCAAACCTTTATTCAAATCTCTTTTCAAATCAAATCAATTTCAAATGGCTTCTCGTGAAGCATTGGCTTTAGGTTCAGATACAAGACCTCCAGTTCTTTACCGTGGTTCTTATGGACTACGAAAGAAAAAATTCATGGACTGTGTGGAATGTCAACCAAATGGTCACCTACTTAAAGATTCCATTCTTAATGGACTTGCAGTTCATCGTCATCCCACTACTGGTGCTATACTCACTCTTGATCTTTTGAATGCTGAACAAAAAAATAACAGAGCTAGATCATGCTTATACAAAGCACTACCAGGTGAAATCTATGGTTCTGTTGATTCTTATGATACAGCCAAGGAGATATGGGATGAGGTGGCAAGACAAATGGAAGGATTTGACAACTTCAGCAAATTGCCAAATGAATCTCTAGAGGCTGTTTACTGTAGATTCTACAATGTCATAAATGAACTTAGGAAGAACAATGTCAAGAAATCAGAGATTGAGTTAAACATCAAATTCATCAAAGCTCTTGGTCCTGAATGGGAAGATTATGGAACACAGATTAAGCAACATCAAAATCTGGCCAAATTCTCCATCCATAATCTTCATGAATCATTCAAACTCAATGAACATCAAGTCTTAAACAAAGCTTCATCAAACAAAATACCAGAAGTTGTATCTTATGATCCTTTGGCATTAATTGTTGAAAAGAAGGTCTCTGAAGCTCTTAAAAGGCAAATGGTAGTTGTTTCTTCGTCTGATGAGGAGGGAGAAGATATGTTGGCTCCAAGAGATGGGGTTTCTGACGAATTATATGAAGCTCTTGCCGCGGTTACCAAGCACTTCAAGAAAACGTTCTACAAAGCGAGGCCAGCAAACAACAATCTCCGCACTTCTTCCACAAATGCATTTCCCAGGAAGGAACACTATCATTCAAAGAGTTATGATCAAGGTGAATCAAGTGGATCCAAGCATGTTGAAAAGAAAGTTGAAGGTTATGACAAACAAAGATCAAATGTTGGTTAGAGAATGTGAGTTGCATGCCTCTCCTGATTCTAAGTTATTGCATAAATGTCACAATTTTGAAAAGACCATTCATGATCTTGAAAAAGCCAATCAAGATCTTGAAATTCAAAAGACCAATGAGTGGCTTCGGGCAAATGCTAGACAAATGGATGTTGATATTCTTAATAAAAAGCTTCAAGAATCCAAACCAAACAATGTTGAACTAGAAAGAAAGATTTCTGATTTAAATCATACTTGTTTTTTGAAAGGTGTTGAGATTGAAAATCTTAAAAATCAAATTAAGGAATTTAAAAAGAATATACTTTTCTATCAAGAGAAGTTATATAAAGTTGAACAAGACCCTCTTTTGGATTTTACCACCAAAAAGCAAAAGACCAAATTGAACCTTTGTATGATGAAAAATTTCTTTGCCTTGGTATGGTACAACAATTTATTCGTCCACTGAATGACGAATTTGAGACTGATGATGTTGAGAAAATACCTCAAACTGAATTTTTGGTTAACTATGATGCTATAAATGATTCATATAATTTTAAAGATTCTTCAATTTTTAAATTTGAAGAAATAGCATCAAATTTTCAAAACCAAGAATCAGTTGGTAATTCACTTAAACCTACTAAAATGTATATTCCATCAACATTTTTGGAAAAACAAATAGAAGGTTTACAACAAAAGGTGAATTCTCAACAACAAGTCATTGATCGTCTCAAGTCTTAAAATCAAAGTTCAAAGGATGAATTAATTGTTGTAGACACCAAGAAAGTTTGTGTGAATGTTTCTACTCAAACTAATCCAAGTGATTCAGTAGACCATTCCATCCAGACTACTTGTGTTTCATCTACTGATTCCTCCACCCAAACCTTGATTGATTCTCTTGAATGTTCATGTCAAAATACAGCTACAATTGCTGATGATTATGTGCAATCTGATTTATCTTATAACGAACTTGCGCATAGTTTAGTTTTGATATGGTACTACTATAGGTGTTGATAAGTTAATTGTTCACCCTAAGCTTAGTGCTAGTATAGGTGTTGATACTTCTACTCTAATTTCTTGTGAAACCAAAGAAGTGTCAATTCAAGTTGATCTAATTCCTGAGACTACCTATAGTGTGAAGTTGGATACCAAGATTCCTGATTTTTCAAAAATCTCTCCGGTTAAACCTTTCACAAAAGATGATTTTGATAAATTCATGGAGGGAGAATATGTTTTTGATTCTGAAACTGAGAAAAAGATTGAATCTACCAAAATCAAAGTTGAATCAAAAGAGGAATCTCCAAAATTGTTTTCCAAAGATCCAACTTCATATTATTCAAAGAAACGAGTTATTCCCCAAACTTGTCAAGACTGAACCAAAGACTGTCACAAAACTAAGAATCAATAAGTTAAAAACAAAGTGGTTAAAAACAAACAAAGTGTCCTACCCCGGAAAAGCATGTCAAAACCAATCAAGTTGAGACCATTCCCAAAATCAAATACAACAAAGTGAAGCTTCTGGAAATCAATTCAAATGTTTCTTCATCTAACTCTCAATCTAGTTCATTACCTAAAGTGTCTAAATTTAGCTCAGTTTTGCTAACTAGGGATGCTTCAAATGGTGCAACTAGGTATAGGGATAGATATGGCTGGTTTTCTCATGATAAACCTAAGAAACAAGAAGTTTCCGCACCTCCAAAAGAGTCTAAAAAGATAAAAGTGCTTCAAAACTCTCGTTCTAATCTTCTTAGTGTCAATCCAACAGGTGGAAAGAGCTTGATTAGTGAGTCTAAATGGGTAGCTAAGTCTTTAGTAACTAAGATCACTAAAGTTGAGAAAAGGAAGAAAATGCAAAGGAGAAAAGCTGGTAGTAAGAAGAAGCTTGTTTCTTATGTGTCAAACAATTTATCTTTTAAATACTCTTTGAAAAACAATGTTAATGGTGCCAAGGCTATGCCTTGTGATGTTATAAACAATGTTAATTCTCATGTGTATGGTTTGAATGCTGGTAGACCTGTTAGTTTTGATTCGTGTGTTAATATTCGTTTGTTTAATCCAAATGTGCTTGTTGATAATGTGCTTGTTAATGCCTATGTTGATTCTAAAGCATTTTTGTATGCATATCCTAAGTTATATACCTTGCCTGTTTTAACTAACCACAAAGGACCCATCTTCAAGTGGGTACCTAAAGTCGGTTAATTCTATTTGATTGCAGGAAATAACCATCTGTGTTTGGATACTCGATTCCGGGTGTTCAAAATACATGACTGGCAATAAAGCATTGCTCAAGAACTTTATCGAACGATTCATGGGAACTGTTTGATTTGGTAACAACAATTTCGCTCCTATCTTAGGCTATGGTGATATTGAACGCAATGGAATTGTCATTAAGAAAGTTCACTATGTTGAAGGATTAAGTCATAACTTGTTCAGTGTTGGACAATTCTGTGACAACAATCTTCAAGTTCTTTTTCGACAATCTCTTTGCAAAGTTCAAACTCTAGATGGAGTTGACATTTTGTGTGGCGACCGCGATGATAACCTTTTTACCGTTAATCTCGATGATAACCAACCAACCGATAATATTTTTCTCATTTTGAAAGCTACATCAAAGAATTCTTGGTTATGGCATAGAAGGCTTTCTCACCTAAATTTTCCTACCATCAATACTTTGGTCAACAAGCATCTTGTTGAAGGCTTGTCGGACTATAAGTTTGAGAGTGAGCATGTTTGTCCTTCTTGTGCTGTTGGGAAAATTAAACGAGCTTCTCATAAACCTATGAAATCTCGAAATTCATTAGCACCTCTTCATTTGTTTCACATGGATCTTTGTGGGCCGATGAAAGTATAAAGCCAAAATGGGAAGAGATACATCTTGGTTATTGTTGATGATTATTCAAGATATACTTGGGTCAAGTTTCTTGCCTCCAAAGATGAAACAACTCAAACTTTGATCGATTTCATCACTTCTACTCAAGTAAATCTTCAACGTCCAGTCCGTTACATCCGTTCGGATAACGGAACTGAGTTCAAAAATGCCCTGTTTGATGAAATTTGGAAATCCAAAGGCATTACTCACCAATTCTCTGCGGTTCGTACCCCACAACAAAACGGTGTCGTTGAAAGCAGAAATCGAACGCTAGTGGAAGCAAAGAACAATGCTTGCTTATTCTAAGTTGCCTTCCAATATGTGGGCTGAAGCTGTTGACACTGCTTGTCACACTCAAAATCGGTCCATTGTTAATCAGCGTTTTGAGAAGACTCCTTATGAGGTTGTTAACAAACGGAAACCCAACATCAACTATTTTCATATCTTTGGGTGTGTTTGTTATACTCTGAATGATCGGGAAAATCTTGGAAAGTTCGAGAAGAAAGGTGATGAAGGTTACTTTGTTGGTTATTCCAAGACATCGATTGCCTACCGAATCTTTAATCACTGAACAAATACAATTCAAGAAATAATGAATGTTTGGTTTGATGAGATGTCGGGGATGATCTTTGAGCAAGAAAGTTTGCTACCAACAAGTAATGATCCAAGTGATTCAAGTACTTCATTAAGGACTTCTACTTTGGCATCTAAATTCAAGAAGTTTCCAGCTCCAACAAGTGATGAGTTAGATATTCTTTTTGAAGAATTCTACAAATCTAAACCGATTTATGATAAAGAACCTCAAGTCATTGTTGAACCAGTTTCTAATCATCATCCAGTTCCCGACAACCATCATGAATCATCATCAAGTTCTTCTGAGCAAAATGCTACTTCTTCAAGTAGCAGTTCTTCATCCTCTTCTAATGATTCTTCTTCTCAATCCTATCCTGGTAATTCTTCTCCAGTGAATGTTCAAGAACAACCTACCCAATATACCCAGACTACCAATCCGATGAACACTCCAAATGTATATGTGCCTCTTGATTTCGATCATCCATCCTACGAGGAAGCTGTTCTACCAAGCTATGATTCCATCTCTCAGCAAAACTCTGGTTTTAATGATGATGATGTTGATGTCAATCAACAAGATCCTCTTCCTCATGATCGCAAATGGTCACGTATGCGAAAAGATCATCCTACAGATCAAATTATTGGAGATCCACAAGCCGGAGTAACTACTCGTACTTCAGTGAATTAGTGTCTTGTTGCACTTTCTCTTAGCAACATTGAACCCAAAACTGTTTCTGAAGCTCTTCGAGATCCAGAATCGTTAAAGCTATGCAAGACGAACTCACTCAGTTTGAAAGACTGAAAGTATGGATATTAGTTCCAAATCCAAGAAAAGATGAACCTATTGGCACAAAGTGGATTTTCAAGAACAAGAAGGATGAGAATGGAGTGGTAGTAAGGAACAAAGCTCGATTAGTTGCAAAGGGTTATTGCCAGCAACCTGGTGTTGATTTCGATGAAACTTTTGCTCCAGTTGCAAGAATGGAAGCCATTCGAATCTTCTTAGCCTATGCTGCATTCAGAAACTTTACAGTGTTTCAAATGGATGTGAAGACAACTTTCTTGAATGGTGACCTCAAAGAAGAAGTTTACGTTGAACAACCTGAACGTTTTGTTGATCCCAAAAGACCAAACCATGTCTACAGGTTAGACAAGGCTCTCTACGGTCTTAAGCTAGCACCCCGCGCATGGTATGATTCCTTATCTACTTTCTTGATTAGAGGTGGCTTTACCAAAGGCACAATTGACGCTACCCTATTCATTCGCAAACAAGGTAAGCATGTTCTTCTTGTCCAAATATATGTTGACATTATCTTTGGGTCAACCAGTCAAACATTTTGCCGAAACTTTTCATCTCTAATGGTTAATCATTTTGAAATGAGCATGATTCGGGAAATGAACTACTTTTTGGGTCTTCAAATCAAACAACTACCAAATGGTATTTTTATATCACAAGGTAAATATATTCATGACATGTTTAAAATGTTTGATATGATCATATTCCCATCTATTGTGACTTTCAAAGTGCCATTGCTATATACATTTTTGATAAACAAACTACAAAATTTGGAAAAACAAAAATCAAATACAAAAATATAAAATTTTGAAAAATAACAAAAAGATTTTCTTTTGAAAAATAACAAAAATATAGTGTTATTTATATTTTAAAGTGGTTTACATATACTCTGTATGTAACCCGTGCTTAAATGATTTATTTATTTCAAGATGGCTTATACATACTCTGTGTATAACCCGTTCTTAAAAGTTTTATTTATTTTCAAAAGAATTATTTTTCTTGTCAAAAATTTTGTTACTCTCAATTGTTGATATGAGAAGCGAAGAATTGAACGCCTTTGTGTACTCCCTAGTTGTCTCATCTTGAACAATTGATTGACTTAAATGCGCTTAAATGTTTTATTTGCATCCAACTTGTTGATGTAAGATGCGAAGGATTGAATGCCTTTGTGTACTCCCTAGTAGTCTTACTATGAACATAGTTGTTGACGCATTATTTTTCCATGTATATATCACAACAAAGATTTTACTCTTTTTGACTTCACAAAAACCAATTTTTTCTCTACCTTTCGATGAAAAACTTTTAAGATCTACCTTTGCATAGATTAAGAGGGAGTTTGTGATTTCAAAACTTCAAATGTGTTTTCAAATCATTTTCTTACACACATTTGATGATTTTCAAATGATTCTTATCAATTGAAGTTCAGTGTTTAGTTTGCACTTGAGAGATTCATTCACTCCATGAACTTCATCATCACCGATAAGTTCTAACCCCGAAGTATTTAATTCTTTCTTTAGATTGTAAGGGTATTTTGAGTGATGATGGTTTCGTGCAAATAGGATGGAGGGAGTAATGTCGAAAAGTGAGAGGTTATGGTGATATGTTGTGAGAAAAGGGTTAAAAGAAATGACACCCTTCCCTAAATTTCTCAAAATCGTTGGGTAAAACACATTTATATCAGATGTCATTTGTTGATATCTTGATTAAGACTTCATGGACCCAGTGAAACGATGCACATCTTTACCTAACCACTCAAGTGTTTCTTAACAAATACTTGTTTCATTTCTCACGGAGATTTTTCACATTTCTATTGACTCTTCATTTGGAAGTTGTTGATATTGAAAAAGGGAGACATTCTTCTCCAGTCCCCAACTTCATTTGATCACGATGTGTCTAGAGCTATCTTGCTTGATCATCAATTTGATCCTTATTCATTTTCTTAAGACACATTTGAGTCATATCTTTGTGATATTATTGCATATCTATGTGATATAGCCGGAACATTTGTAGTGATATCTTAATTGTTATTCCACGATGATCAAATGGAAATCCTACCAATGCTAATATCTTTTCCAACGTTGAACGTAGGTCTCATAATTACATTTATGTGATTATTGAGTGAACGAGAAGTCTATCAGTGACCTCGGATGTTACCTAAAAGTCTTTAAGGATAATAGATTGTGGTTATCGAACGCCTTAGGTGACACTGACCATGATTTCTATTCTTTGAAGCAATCTCGTAGTTGCAAAGCTACAAGACCGAACTATGTTAGAAAATTGTTTTGTGCATAATTCAATGATACATTGGAAATCCGAAAAATGTCATACATTTCTATCGGTCATTTCATTAATCCTTTTGATTTTTGAACATGTTAACGGATCATCCTTATCCGGTTTTTCCATTTCTCATCTCACAAACACAAAAACCACCAACATCATACTGCAACGTTTGTACCAACAACTTCAACCTTACCTTTTAGTAAAGTAATGCTAGCCCAGTGGGGGTATTAACTAAGGGTTCTAATAAGTAATGCAAACATTGGATTTGGTTATGTATCTTTTGCACCAAGAATCGTTTTAAAGCTTTATTTTCAAAAGACTCATTTTGAATATTCCTTAAACGACCATTTCGATCATTCCATATTAAATTTTTAATTAGGCATAGTTGATCAGGCTATGCATAAGTAAAACAAGAATACTTTATGATCAACTCAATTGTTTAAGAAATATTCGACTCATTTTGAAAATACGTAGGTTATAGCAAAAATTCTCTATAACCTTAACTCTTGATACCATTTTTCTGTAACACCCCGACTAAGGCGGAAACACGAGATGCCACAGAACGACATGGTACAAAAGATTTAAATATAAAACATCAACACAAGTTTTCAAATGACATTCAAAATCCAAAAGATTACAAATTTAAGATGACGTCCAAATCCATTACACAACCAAATTCATAATTAAAATGATCAAATGTTTGCAATACTTGTTCAACCAAACAAGCACTATAGGGTCCAAAAGGGCGGTCGAAGCTACGCACCTAAATCTTTAACCTGAAAAGCATGAAGAAGAAGAAGTATCAACTACGAGAGTTGAGTGAGTTCATAGGTTTTTAACTAACAACGTAAAGTATATATACATACATCATAATCAAAAATTTGAGAGTCACCGAAATTTCCAAGTATACCTCCAATATACCATTTAAAAAGCGTATGTTCCACTTACTATAATCAATCGTAATAACTTAGATGAGTAAATGCTTGAGCCACTACTACTACCATTTTTTCAAAGTCCAATAATAAATAAATAAATCTTGCACGAGCTGTCAATCAAGTGTCGTAATAATAATAATATAAAAGGGGTCGTGCCATGGAGACGACCTAAGTAAGGTAGCTAGAACACTCGTGGTCGGACTGGAAGTGGAGGTTGTCACAAAGGCAACCAACCTTCCACCGTTACACAATTGGGTGGGTGGACGAAACCTAGTTGCGCAACTAACTAACTACAGGCCTCCATAATCGGAGTAAATAGTAGTGAACCGAAGAAAGCGGTTTGACATAACTCAAGCTCATCATATAAATCATTTATCATAATGAACATACGAAACAATTTCATTTCATAATCATAGTATCAAGAATCATTTCATGTATATGTAATAATAAAAGCAATTTAGCTTGTATATCATGCTTTTCACCCCGGTAGTTAAATCACATAAAATAGTTTGAAAAGGGGGCTATGACTCACTTGCATTGAGAGTGAAAGAGGGCTGATCAAAAGTGAGATCTCCGGCTAGTGGTGTCTTTCCTCAAGCAAGCCTAAACCATGGTATTCGAAATATGCACAACGTAAGTGTGTGTCGCATGACTAGTAAACTAGATCATGAGATGTATGCTAGTAGACTTGCCCAACTTTGGTTGTTGTTTAATTATGGAATTCAAGTACATTATGTTGTTCACCTCATTTGGTTGGAAGACATTTGGTAGTAAAGGTCATTCATACGATTTTGTTCGGTTATTGGAATTTCGGTAGTTTAACTTTGTATTATATATATTTTCCATTGCATGCTTTGTTTAATAACCATATTTGACATTTGTGTTATCATAATATTAATGTTGATATATCTTACTGATTTATAATTATTTATTTAATTTAATATTATTTAATTAATTTATTTACTTATTTTATTGGTTTATTAATTAAATAATTCCTTATAATTATTTTTAAGTCCTTAAATTATCTCTAAAATTCATAGATAATTATAGATGGATTACCTACTGATTTTCAAGCCTTTTTATTTGTAACATTGTGATTCTTATATTTATTTGTGCCTTATTTCTGTTTATTTAATAATAACGATTAATTAGTGACTTTTACTTAATAATTTACTTTTAAATTGTGTAGTTCTTGTTCCCTTGCTTGTAGTTATTTTTTCCCAGTAGGTTTTGATCACTTTTATCATTGGTTAAGTGTCTTTGATCAGATTCATGGTTTATATAATTTATTAATTAATATATATATATCTTTTAACTACTATTTTAATTCATTAAATCATAGAAATTCTTACAAATCACCACAAGAGTTTTAATCCAAAAATCCCAGACCTTTTTGGCAATTTATATCAACACAAATTCATATCAATTCAACCTCTCTTGTGTCTTGCTTAAATTGAGGATTTTATAATTGAAAATCGTTTACCGAAATAGTGATTTTAGCCTCATTTCTTAGGCTATTAAGGTACTCCCAAATGGATTTTCATCCTAAATTCAACATTCATAGTAAGTTCATCATATTTTGGTGGTTCAAGTCGTGATGGTGGTGGGGGTGTGATAGGTGCAATTTAGTGCTTTCGGTTAGTGATTATTTGACCCGAAAAGACGATTTTTGAGCTTATTCTTGCCATGCATCAAATGACTTGAGTTTTATACTTTTAATATGTCATATTTCCAGTATGTTCATCATATTTTCATGGTCATAAAGTTATGGTGCATGTGTGTGCTCAAAATGCATTTTAACAAGCTTTCGGTTTTTGATTTCAAGCCTATTTTGCCTTGTTTGGTTCCATAATTATATTTTTGTCATTACCATAATTTTTCCAGAATATTAACCTTAATATTAACACATTTTTCACTTATGACAAGCCCAGCTTCATCTCATAATCCAAACAATAATCCAACTTTCTCAAATCTAGCATGCATGTAATCATCTCATCACTTTTAACAACAAATCTTTATCCAACAAGAATCCATCAACATAAAAATGTATTTTTATGACATTTTCCAGAAATATATACATAAATATTATATAAAATATGTTCATCTTTTTATATAAAAAGTTACTTTACAACTAATCAACACATATCCACCTTTTTGATGCTAACTTTCATAGATCCGATACTTTATCAATAAAATCTATATTTTTATAAATATTTCCAGAAATATTACCTTCATAATATGTATGAATATAACCATCTTTCAAAAGGAAAAATCATATCAAAGACTATTAAACATATATCCACACTTTTGGGTCTTAAACTAGTTGAATCCTTGGATCTTTCTTCATGGATTCAACATGCATGAGCATGGAAAGAAAGATCCTATCAACTTTGCCCTCATCAAGTGTATATTCAAAAGAAAACATGAAGAAAACATGGACTTTTGATAAAACCTTTTTAATATGAACAACTTTTTGAAGATGAAAAATGGCAAAAATTTCGTGACTAATATGGCTCCAAAAACCCTTGTTCAAACCTTGCAACAACCCTTAATCTATAGCTTAATCAAACCCTTTGTTAATCTAGCCTAAACCCTTATTATTAGTATAAGTTTAAGTTGGATTTTGCCTTGTTCTTGCACTCCTTTTGGCTGCCGAAAATGATGAAGAAAAGAGGGAGAAGAAGGAGTTTTTGAGAGAGAATTGATTAGTGTGTGTGAAATGGGTGTGTAGTGTGTGTTGGAGTGGTGAGTTCCAAGACTAAAAGCATGCAAAGAAATTTGAAATGAAGTGATGTATGTGTGTGTAGGAGGCCGGCCATGGGGGGGGGGGTATTGAAAGGGTTTTTCCTTTTTTTTTTTTTTTTATATATAATTAGTGTATAAGTTGTTGTATAAGTATATGTTAATTATGTATTTGTTTTGTAAGTGTTTAGTTAGTTAAATGTAAGTATTTGGTTGTTTTAGTTAGGAATATGTATATATGTGTATAAGTCATGTATATTTATGTGTATGAATATATTTTTGTATTTTTAGTTGGTTACATAGGTCATTGGTTGTAAATTGGTATAAATTTTTAAGCTTATATGCTTACTTATTAAGTTTTCGACGCTTTTACGCACATAATACTTCCAATTACATTTTTAGTTGAGAATTTTATTTATCATGATCATATCTTCTTGATTTGGTTTTATTTTTGATTTGTTGGGCATTCCATAGGATTTTTGATTGGTATCTCAATTTGTGAGACTCGCTTTATTAATTATAACTTGATTTGATCATTAAGGTTTTTGTTCAATCGTATTTTATTAAATTGAAATTAGAATTAATCAATAGCTTTAGATCACTAATTTAAGGGCATTATCTACTAACTTCAAATATAACTATGGCTGGCGGGAACATAGACAACCTAACTAGCATGTATATATAATATATGAAAAGTAGGGTTGTTACACAATGCATATATCAAGGGGGAGAGTATAAGTTTTTGAGACTTCATTTTGATACTTCATTCTAAGGAAACAAATTTTTTTCAAGAATCGAAGATTGAAGAACCAAAGCCAAGTTTATACCTTTCGCACTTCAAAAGATAACTCTGATTCATGGTTCAACAATTTTCAAAGATTCTTGACTCTTTCATTTTATTCTCTGTTCAAAAAGAACATTGAGAATTTCATCATGTTTTAACTTCGAGAAGTCCAAGATTAAGATTGATTCAAGTTCTCCAAAGACGATGAGAAAGCTTTGAAGACTTGTTTCTTCACACCAAATTGTCTTCACCACTGGGCTCATCAACTTAATTCCTACAAGACAAAATAACACTTACTTCATTCATTACAATATATCACTAAGGGGGAGAATGTTAGAAATCCAAAAATAGTGATAATTGTAATTTAAGTTAAGTGGACTTAGTTGTTGTTAAGACATGGTGAATGATTTCTAAGGTTGAGGGACTAGGAGTGTTAATTAGCTTAATTGTAGATTTAGACTATAAATACCCTCAACTCCTTAGAAATCATAAGCCTTTGATCCATTTTTTACACACACTTAATACTTACTCGTTCCAACCTCTCTCTCTCTCTAGAAATCACACACACACTAAACACACCAAGAACACACACACTTGATCCGCCATTGTTGAGATCGAATCCAGAGCAGAAATCGTGTTATAACACGCGGAAAGTTGGCCGGAATTAATGGAGAATATGGGGTGAATTTTTGATTTTTAAGTATGAGGATGAAAGGGTTTTGGGGGTTTTTTTTGGTGGATGTCGATAGAAAAAGGAAGAAAGAAAGGGAGGGGTGAAGTGATAAGGAGAGGATGGAGGATAAGGGGGAGGCAACGGACGGTCTAATTCGAATCACGGTTTTCGAGATAACTTTCCCTGGCGATGTCATCGCGGAAAGTATGGTCAATGTCAGCGAGTAATTAATGCTGGTTGTTGGTTTGCTAGTTTTGTCCTATTCAACTTTCCGCGGCGACATTGCTGGGGAAAGTGATTGGTTAGCTTACACTTTATTCTATGGTGGGGGTACGCGTGGTGTTAAACATTAATGCCTTTCCATAAATATGTTTTGATGTTTTTTTTAGAAAAATGAAAAATCGTTCTAATCAAATTACCTAATAATTCTCCTAAAATAATAAGAACATGACATGTGGTATCCATTAATTTTCTTTCCTAATCTTGCCCCGTGGATTTTTCACATGTCATCATCTCATAGTTAAAGGGATTAAGACTATCTTCAATGCTTGAGCTGCCATATCATATCCCTACAAATCCTTATACATCCTTACAAATCCTTCAAATCTTAAAATTTTATCTTCAACCATACAAACATCCTTACATATCTTTTTACCTCCACTAAAAAACAAAAATATATTAGGTAAGGACAAGTAAGGGAATGCCCTTAGGTAAGGGCATCATTTAAAAAATCCTTAATTTTGGACAAACTTCAACGGTGAAGGATATCTATGGGCACCTAGATGCCCCCATTGGAGATAGCCTAAGGCTATTTAATTAGGAGAATTAATTACTTTTTAGTTAGACATGTTAATTAGTTGAGTTCCTTGATTCGATCTTGAAAGCATCAAACATAATCTGTCAAGGATTTAAAGCATTGGTTTTCGAAAAGATTATATATAACTTCCTATCCGATTGACAGATGGTCTTAAAATATATGAAGTATATATTAAAAGTAAATATTAAAATAATAAATAACAAAACACGTAAAAAATAATAAAATATAAGGAAAAAAAATTAAAAGAATAGACCTTATTGTACGAGAAGAAGAAGATATAATCAAACTATAATTGACAACAAACTAAAATAAAAGAGATGAAAATTATCAAAAAAAATAACAATTCAATATCAAATAATAAACAAATATGAACAAAATATCAAAAATAAAGTTAAAGTGATCTAAGAAAAACATATGCTTTTTTTGTTGAAAAATTTACTGAACTTGATTTGTTTGCTAAAAATTAAAAAACAGATATATGATATGAAAACTAATGACTTATTAACCAATCAAATCGCTCAATTTCATCAAATTAACTTTCGCTTATGTCATCATTTAGATTAACTACAATTTAAAAATCCTAATAATCATTATCCAGATATATTATTATATTAGTAATTAATTATTTATAATAATTTGTAGAAAAATTCTCATTAATTTACACTTTTTTGTTTTTCCATTAATAATTTACAATTTTTAACTCTGAATACTTAATTTATATATTTTTTAGCCATTAAACTTGAGAAAATTTTTAAAATTTACAATCATTTAAGTAATTAAAATAATTTCAACTACAACATAGGGTTATTTGAATACTAAATTCAAATCAATATGAACTTTATTCAAGATGTATTCTATATCTCAATCAAAAAAGTACATAATTTTCTTTTTTTATACATTAGTTTTTGTTAGGTCCAGATTTACTGGACTCGCTCCAGACGTGATTACTGGAGCCCTCTGAAGATTTGTCCAGAAATTATGTGAAGACCAGTGAACAACTTACTTGTACAGAAATCTGATTCCGCCAGATTCATTCACTGGACTTCACTCCAGTCAAGATCTTTCCACTGAAGAACATTCTCACCGAAGTCGAAGACTGAAGTCTGAAGAAAGAAGTCTGACAAATAGCGGAGCTCACTAGAAGACTTACCAGATCTCCTGACTAGAGTCCTTGTCAGTGTTCTAGACCTTACAAGTCTGAACACTGATTACGAGGAATTGACTTTATGCCTTTACATGCCTTTAACCAGACAATCCATTTGTCTTTTGTTAAAAGCCTTACACGTATGTAAAGGTGGTTGGTTAATTAGAAGACAAGTCACTATCATGTGACTTTATTCTTGTACTTTAATCAATGCTTTTAAGGAATTAAAGTAATTTCCTTAACTGCATGTAACCTATTTGTACGGCAAAAAGAATATTATATTTATTCTTTTTGCCTATAAATACCAAGTCACTTCCCCGTCCAAATCATATACTTTTGCAATTTGGTGCCTTGGCTCAAATACTCTCGATATAAATAGTCATACTTCACAACTTTAAGTATTTCGATCAAAGAGTTTATTTAGCAAAGATTAGATCACTTGTAATTCATAGGTTGTTTAGATACTTACTTTGTAATATCTTGTTCCGCAACAACCTTGTATTTTATTTAACAACAATAAATAAAATACACTTGAAAATTACATTGTGTCTCACCATTTACTTACATGCTTATCTTTATTTTGCTTAAGTGCGTATTACGTTATATATATTCTTGCATTTATATTTATCGTAATACTAGTCCAATTTAGTGCTTACTTGACGTTTAATACTAGCCCTATCTAGTGATTACTTGACTTGTTATTCTACACTTGTGGGTTAAACCATCGAGTGGGGGACTTCACAATTGATATCAGAGCAGAAGGCTAACATACTTGCCTAGATCTGCATTCTCTCGATGGCCAACCCAGAGGATACACAAGGAAACCCTTTAAACACTGGACCTCCACCCATAAATGAATTTAAACAAACCAATGACCATGCTAACAATAATCCACCACCACCACCTCCTATTTCTGCTTCTCCACACGTGCATGTGCACTACTGAAACACTCTTGTTCCCAAATTCAGTGGGAATGGTGATGAATTTGGCATGTGGAAAGCTAGGATGTTATTACATGTTACTGGTATTGAGAGGAATATGCTTAAAATTTTAAATGAAGGACCCTATATTCCTAGAATTCCTCTCAATCCACTTCTTGATCCAACTGGAGCAAGATCTGGGAGGGAAAAGAGAGAGGAACACTGGTCTGAATAGGAAAGGAGACTGGTCAATATTGACACTACCTTAAAAGTCATGATCCTCGGGGCCGTTCCTGAAGCTCTTATTCCCACACTAATGCTTTATCCCAGTGCCAAAAGCATGTAGGATGAACTAGTGAACCACTATTGTTACCAGGAAAGTGGCTTTGAATAAGAAGTACGAGTCATTTTTTTCCCTACCCAATGAATCATTAACTGGTACCTACACCAGCTTTATGTCCATCATAAACCAGTTGAGAGGGCTTGGGGTAGAAAAAGACAAGGACATACTTCTTGAAATATTTTGTGATATTCTTCCTTCAAAATGGTCTCATATGATCGTGGTCTTGAGACAAGGTAAAACCTTGCATTCCCATACTCTGTCATCTTTGTATGGAGCCTTCAGATTCACTGAAGAGAATCAAGCCCAGAGAATTGAGGCAGAAAAAGATGCTATTAATCATGCTTCCAGTAGTTCCCCTGTGATTAGTCATACTGAACCACCATGTGCAGCATTAATGTCTTCCGAAAATGTATTTTCGATGAAGAAGATGATGTCTGAATTAATGGATTCTGGAGTCATGAATAATATCTCTCCAGATTATGATGAAACTGATAGTGATGATCTGATGGCTATGATGGCTAAAACGTTTAACCGTTTCAAAGCCAGAGCTAACAGACCCACTGGAAACACTGCACCCAGTTCTTCCACTGACAAGACCAATCTGACATGCTTTAAGTGTGGCAGAAAAGGTCATTTCATGAAAGAGTGCAAGTCCAATCAGTTTTTCTCACAATCTGGTCCATCAACTTCTTATAACAAGTCTGATGATAGCTACAGATTAAAATACAAAAAGCTTAAGGCTAAAATTGCTCTTATGTCTGCAGAAAAAGATAATAATAAATGCATGGTGGCTAAAGAAGAATGGGTTCCCTCTGATGACTCATCAATTGATGATGAAGAGGAAAGAGATTGTTGTTATATGGCTCTAGCTGATGAAGAGCATCTGGTGAAAGAAGAAGTCACATCTGGAAGATGGGTGGACATTGTCATTAAAAAGGTAATAGATTATGACAAAGAAACTGATCCCGAGTTAAAATTGGACATTGCTGAAGCTTTCAACTCTGATTTAATGTTTGTGGAAACTGTTCATTTAAAAATGTCAAATAATTTTGAAACAGATTTTTCTGAAATGACAAACTTGCAATCTAAGTTAAAAGAATTGCAAGATATTGAACTCGCTTTAAAAGCACAAGTTTTGGTTACTAAACAACTGGTCCAAGAAAAAGAAGAACTGGAAAATCTTTTATCAAAAGAAAAACATGTTATCCAGTCATGGCTTGAGACCAAGAAACCATATGATGCTGCACGTAACCAGTTCCCTCCCAAAAACGTGCATATCTGGGGGGTGATATTAATGCTGCTGCATTAATACCTGTTGTTGACCGACTGCCTGAAGTTTTAAAACCTAGCACTATCTATGATGAACCAAGAACACCCAAAACTTGTATTATTCCTCCTGTTCAATTGTCTGAGGTTAAGACTGGAGCTCCCCAGATGAATGCTCCAGTCAAGAAGGTTAAACAGAATAAACCTTTGCCTCAATCATCTTCTAAAGAACCCCAAGTTCAGAAAAAGAAGAATGTTGTTCCTCCACCTAAGCCAAAAGTACAGTCAACTGGAAAGGCTATGGTGTCATCTGAAGAAAATATTTTATTAAGGTTTGAGAGTCAGTTTCAACTACTGGCTCGTCAAGTTCAAAGTTGTGATACAAGAATTAACAATTTTGAGGGTACTTCATCTGGCCCTAAACAAAATACAAAACCTTTTTCCAAGAAAGAAAAATCGAGCACACCTATTGACAAGAAAAAGAAAAAGGTTTCAAAACTGTCAGTTCCAGTGGTGTTTACTGAGAAACCCACTATTTGTGAAAGTGAAATCAACCAGATACCAGCTGGGATCCATCCTTGTGGATCCAGAGAACCTAGCAGTCGATAGGTTCGCAAACCTTTAAACTAATAATCCGGTGGATGTGCAAGGCGATCGAAAGAAATATAGTTGGTATCTTGACAGCGCTGCTGGCAGGACAATGACCGGATGTAAGACTCTGCTGGAGGAGTTCGAAGTCTCAGACGGACCCTCCATTACTTTTGGAAATGATGGTTCTGGAAAGACTGTGGGATACGGTGTTCTGAATAATGGTCAAGTCAAATTCAGACTAGTAGCTTATGTAAATGGGTTGAAATATAACCTCAGAAATGTGAGCCAGTTGTGTGATGATGGCTACCAGGTGTTATTTAACATCTCTCAAGGCATTGTATTTAATAAGGATTAGAAGGTAGTATTGATTGCTCCCAGAAAAGGGAATGTGTACGTGATGGATATGGAAAGCTCTCCTTCAGAGCAGTGTTTCTATACCAAGGCTGATGAAGACACAAACTGGCTATGGCATAAAAGGTTGTCCCATTTAAATTTCAAAAATATCAACAAGTTGTCCAGAAAACAAATTGCAGATGGGATACCTTCTGTCTTCTTCAAAAAGGAAAAGCCATGTCCAGGATGTGAGATGGGGAAGCAGAAACGCACCAGTTTCAAGATAAAACAGAATTTTAGCATATCTGAACCTCTTCATATGCTTCATATGGATCTCTTTGGTCCAGTGAATGTTCAGACTCGTGCTGGTAAGAAATATACCCTGATCATTGTTGATGAATACTCCAGATATTGTTGGGTAATGTTTCTTAGGTCAAAGAATGAAATTGCTGCTGAAATCATCGCTCTTATCAAGCAAATTGAACTCAAATACAAGCGAAAAGTGTGTCAGTTAAGAAGTGATAATGGAACAGAATTCCAGAATGCAACTCTAGAGAAATTCTGCACTGACACTGGCATCTCCCAGAATTTCTCATCAGCACACACTCCAGAGCAGAATGGAGTTGTAGAAATAAAGAACAGAACGTTGATAGAAGCTGCCAGTTGTATGCTTGCTGAATCTGGTCTTCCTAAAATGTACTGGGCTGAAGCAATTGCAACTGCTTGTCACACTCAAAATCGCTCAGTATATGTGAAGAGACACAATAAGACATCCTATGAAATATTAAGAAATAGAAAACCAAATATTGGTTATTTTCACGTTTTTGGATGTCCAGTATACATCCTGAACGACTCCAGTAAGTTAGGCAAATTTGATGCCAAAGCTGATGAAGTATATTTCTTGGGATATTCAGCCATTCGCAAAGCCTTCAAAGTCTACAACAAAAGATTGGAAAAGGTCCAGGAGTCAATTCATGTCACATTTGATGAGTCAAATGAAGCAATCAATAAAAAGCCAACCCTTATTTCTCCCCCAGAAAGTCCAATTATCTTTGGTGAATCTGATTCTATCAAAGATTCATCTAAAGATGTTTCCAGTCATCCTGACTTGGAGCCAGTGCAATTTGAAAAACCTTCCAGTAATACTTCATTCTATCCTTCAATAAGTTTCAAACTACCCTCTGAACTTGTTATTGGATAAGATGTTGGTACTACTCCTCCAGTATCAGATTCAATTGATTTTGAGCCAGTAATCCAAGAAATGCCTTTAAATGAAGAATTTCATGATGGAAATCGTTTCTACCAACAACTTCAACCTTACCTTTTAGTTACCCTTAGGATTCTTTGGGTTGAGACTATTGAATTGGGTTGATGTGTTGATGTTTGATATTTCTCCATACAAATCTAGTTTTGACTTGTGATATTTCATTTCATATTTTATCAATCAATGTTTGCATAATGACATTGGTTCCCAACTTTGTCATTATGAGGGGGAGAAAAAGTTTATGATTGATTGAGAAAGAAAACCTTTGAGCTTGATTTGTGCAAACATGGAGTTAGTAAGATAAGAAGGTTGTAGTGAGTGTATAGAGGTTACGGATAAAAGATAAGAGAGGATATTTAGTGTATGGGATTGATGGGAAAACTTGCAATTAATGGAATTTCAGTCAATTGAGCTCAAATTTTTAGATTTGAGTTGTTCATTTTCAGAATTGAGTTCTTGATTTGAAAAAAAGATTAGTACAAAGATAAGGATATGATGTCAAAAAATGCTTCAAAATGCTTACACTCATGAATTGAGGGGGAGCATGATTTTTCATAAGAGATTTATTCAAGTTTTGTTAAAAAAAAAAAAAGTTTACTCTCCAAAGTGTTTAAGTCAAAATGACAAAGATCAAAGCTACAAAAAGTTGAAAGATTGTTTGGAAGATTCAAGACAAAGAAGTAAAGCTTCAAAAGAGTCTTCATCAACATATTTTATTCAAGATCTTCAAAGTCATATGATAATACTTGATCTATGTAACAACACGATTTTATCACTCGAATTCACATCAACAATGGCGGTTTAGTGTGTGTGTGTGTGTTCTTGGTGTTTGTGTGTGTGTTGAGAGAGAATTGGGATCAAGTGTGTGTTATTCAGGTGTAATGGTATGTCAAGGTTGTGTTAATGTTATGTCAAGGTTATGATTTCTAATGAATTGAGGGCTATTTATAGTCTAAACTAACCAACTATGCTAATTATCACAATTAGCTCCTCAACCTTAGAAATCATCAACACATGACTTAACAACAAGTAAGTCCATAACTTAAATTACAATGTATCACTATTTTTGGATTTCTAACATTCTCCCCCTTAGTGATATATTGTAAGGTCTGAAGTACGTGTTGTTTTGTCTTGTAGGAATGAATTTGATGAGCCCGGTGGTGAAGACAATTGGTGTGTTGAAACAAGTCTTCAAAGCTTTCTCATTGTCTTTGGAGAACTTGATTCAGTCTTGGTCTTGGACTTCTTGAAGTTAAATCATTTGTTGATTCTCAATGTTCTTTTTGAACAGAGAATGATGAGTGTGTGTGTATTAAATCTTCGAGGATTGTTGAATCAAAGATCAGAGTTGTCTTTTGAAATGCGAAAGGTATGAACTTGTCTTGAATTCTTCAATCTTCGAATCTTGAAGTCTTTTCTTTGAAGTCTTGGAATGAATTTTCAGAAATATGTACTCTCCCCCTTGATGTGTGCAATGTAGCTTTTGGTAAAGTGTTGTTGTACGACTTGAAGATCTTTACTTTGATGAAGACTCTTTTTAAAGCTTTTCTTCTTTTGTCTTGAATCTTCAGCCTTTTGTCCTTTGAAGCTTTGATCTTTGTCACATCGTCTTGAACACTTTTGAGAGTAAACATTTCAATAAGGTTTTGGAAATTCTTTTATGAAAGTAATCATGCTCTTCCTCAATTCATGAATAATCACAGTCTTTAATTGGAGCATTTTTGAACTTTTTGTAACATCTTGAGTGAGCATCTTTTCATTATTGATCTTGATCTTCTTATCCTTAAAATCATTCTAATTTCTTCCCCAATCAAAAATCAATCATACTATTTTCTCCCCCTCATAATGACAATGTTGGGAACCAATGTCATTATGCAAACATTGATTGAATAGAATGTCAAAAGAAATCAAAAGATCCATAGTGCAATGGTGTTTACACAAAGATATATTAACTAACAACTCATCAACCCAAACCATTAATCCAACCCAAATAACCCTATGGGTGACTAAAATGTAAGGTTGAAGTTGTTGGTATAAGCATTTTATTATGGTGTTGGTGTTTTCTGTGTTGGGGTGATGAGAAAAGATACCGGATAAGAATGATCCGTTTGCATTCAAAAATCGAAAGGATTAATGAAATGAACGAAAGAAATGTATACCATTTATCGGATTTCCTATGTATAATTGAGAAATGCACAAAGCAAACCTCTAACATAGTTTGGTCTTTTGGCTTTCCAACCTCAAGATTGCTTCAAAGAATGTAAACCATGGTCAGTGTCACCAAAAGCGTTCGATAACCATGTTCTACTATCCTTAAAGACTTTTAGGAAAAAATCCAAGGTCACAATAGACTTCTTGTTAACTCAATAATTACACAAATGCAATTATGAGACCTACGTTCAAAGCTAAATATGATGTTAGCAATGGTAGGATTTCCATTTGATCATCGTGAAATATCAATTAAGATATCACTACAAATGTTCCGGCTATATCACAAAGATAAGCATGTATTTCACAAAGATATGACGCAAATGTGTCCTAAAGAATGAAGAATGATCAAATTAATGTTCAATCATGAGAGCTCTAGACACAAAGTGATCAAATGAAGTCGGGGACTGGAGCAGAGTGTCACCCTTTTTCAATATCAACGTCTTCCAAATGAAGAGTCAATAGAAATGAGAAAATCTCCGTGAGAAATAAAACAAGCATTTGTTAAGAAACACTTGAGTGGTTAGGTAAAGATGTGCATCGCTTCACTGGGTCCATGAAGGCTTCTTCAATACCGAGATATCAACAAATGACATCCAATAGAAATGTGTTTTACCCAGCGATTTGAGAATTTTAGAGAAGGGTATCAATACTTTTAACCCTTTTCTCACAACATTATCACCATAACCTCTCACTTTTCGACTGTACTCCCTCCAAATTAGTTGCACGAATTCATCATCACTCAAAAATACCCTCACTATATAATGAAAGAAGTGAAAACTCCGGGGTTAGAACTCATCGGCGATGATGAAGTTCATGGAGTAGAATTTTGAGAAAAACCTAGTCGCTCATGTGCAAACTAAACACCGAACTTCCTTTGAAGAAAATATTTTGGAAAAAATCATCAAATGTGAAAAAAAATGTTTAAAAAACACATTTGAAGTTTGAAAGAGATTTGAAATCACAAACTCCCCCTTAATCTATGCAAAGATAGATCAAAAAGATTTTCATAGAAAAGGTGGAGCAAAAATGATTTGTGTGAAATCAAAACAGGTTTTATGAAAAGTGAACTCAATCAATTGTTCAAGATGAGACAACTCAGGAGTACACAAGGGCGTTCAATCCTTTGCTTCTCATATCAACAATTGAGAGTTTTTGAAACAGGTGCAACAAAATTGCAATCAACATCTTGTGATACTCAGGTTATCATGATGAAAATCCAATATATTACACATATACATTCATATAAGACCACTTGGAAGTACACAAAGGCGTTCAATTCCGCGTTATCTTATATCAATTTATATGTATAACAACATGAATAAATTCCAACTTTGAAACATAAATAATTTTTCTTTTTAAAACCGGGTTGCATACAGAGTATATGCAAGTCATTATGAAATAAATAACACAAATAAGCACGGGTTATACACTGAGTGTGCATAAGCCACAAAAAAAACTTTTTCTTTCTTTTGAAAATTTTAAACTTTTGTATTTGATTTTTGTCTTTTTTTTTCAACTTTTTATAATTTTTGAAAAATGAAGTAAGAATTCCTTTCATGGTAAAGTGAATCAAGGATCAAGATTTAGCATACCAAGTTTAGAGATTAAGAAATTAAACCTCTTTTCGTCCAGTGGTTTTGTGAACAAATCAGCGAGTTGGTAGTCAGTTCCCACGAAGTAGAGTTCGATGTCACCTTTCTCAACATGATCTTTGAGAAAATGATATCTCACATCAATGTGCTTTGAGCGTGAGTGGTTGACTGAGTTGACAGCAATTGCAATGGCACTTTGTGAATCACAATAGATAGGGACACGATCATATTTCAGACCATAATCGGTAAGTTGTGTCTTCATCCATAACACTTGAGCACAGCAACTAGCAGCAGCCATATATTCAGCCTCTGCTGTTGACAGTGATACACAATTTTGCTTCTTGGATGACCAACTTACAATCTTATCCCCTAAGAATTGTAAAGTACCAGATGTGCTTTTGCATCAAGCTTACAACCTGCATGATCTGCATCTGAATAGGCATTTAAATTGAATCCAGTATCCCTTGGATACCAGAGACCAAGATTGGGTGTACCCTTCAGATAACGAAAAATTTGTTTCACAGCTTGGTAATGTAAATCAGTCGGAGCGGCTTGATACCTAGCACACATACATGTTGCAAACATTATATTTGGGCGAGATGCTGTAAGATACAACAACGAACCAATCATGCTTCTATACCTCTTTTGGACAAATGGTTTCCCATTTTTATCAGCATTAATGTTTGTACGAGCAGCCATTGGGGTTGAAATTGAAGAACATGTAGTCATATCAAATTTTTCAACATATACTTTATGTACTTACCTTGTGATATAAAAATACCAGTTGGTAATTGTTTGATTTGTAAACCCAAAAAGTAATTCATTTCCCCAATCATGCTCATTTCAAAATGATTGACCATTAGAGATGAAAAGTTTCGGCAAAAAGTTTGACTGGTTGACCCAAAAATAATGTCATCAACATATATTTGGACAAGTAAAACATGCTTACCTTGCTTACGAATAAACAGGGTAGGGTCAATAGTGCCTTTGGTAAAGCCTCCTTTGAGTAAGAAAGTAGTTAAGGAATCATACCATGCTCGGGGTGCCTGCTTCAAACCATAGAGAGCCTTGTCTAACTTGTAGACATGGTTTGGCTTCTTAGGATCAACAAAACCTTCAGGTTGCTCCACGTAAACTTCTTCTTTGAGTTCTCCATTCAAGAACGTTGTCTTCACATCCATTTGAAACACTGTGAAGTTTCTGAATGCGGCATAAGCTAAGAATATACGAATGGCCTCCATTCTTGCAACAGGAGCGAAAGTTTCGTCGAAATCCACACCAGGTTGTTGGCAGTAACCCTTTGCAACCAATCTAGCTTTGTTCTTTACTACAACTCCATTTTCATCCTTCTTGTTCTTGAAAATCCACTTGGTGCGAATTGGTTCTTCTTTCCTTGGATTTGGAACCAATCTCCATACCTTCAGTCTCTCAAACTGAGCTAATTCATCTTGCATTGCTTTAACCCACTCTGGATCACTAAGAGCTTCAGAGACTGTTTTGGGTTCGATGTTACTCAGTGAAAGTGCAACAAGACACTCATTGACTATAGTACGGGTAAAAACACCAGCTTGTGGATCTCCGATGATTTGTTCTGTAGGATGATCTTTGCGCATACGTGACCACTTGTTGTCATGAGGAAGAGGATCTTGTTGATGAAGGTCAACATTATCATCATTAAATCCAGAGTTTTGTTGAGAAATGGAATCATAGCTTGGAAGAACTCTTTCCTCAAAATTTGGATGATCAAAATCCAGTGGTACATACACATTTGGAGTATTTGATGGATTTGTTGTTTTGGTGATTTGAGAAGGTTGTTCTTGAACATTCTTTTGAGAATAAATATCACTTGAAGATGATTCTTCTTGCTCTGTAGAATTTGAAGATGATTCATGATTGTTGTCAGGAACTGATTCATTTGTTTGAATGGGGTATTGTTCGGAATTGGTTCATTGATGACTTGAGGTTCCTTTTCTTGAATCGGTTTTGAGTTGTAGAATTCTTCGAAAAGAATATCTAGCTCTTCACTTGTTGGAGTTGGATATTTCTTGAACTTTGAAGCTAAGGTAGACGTCCTTGAGGAAGCACTTGAAGTACTTGGATCACTAATTGTTGGTAGCAAACTTTCTTGTTCAAATATCATGCCAGACATCTCGTCAAACCAAACATTCATGGTTTCTTGAATCGTGTTTGTTCGACGATTAAAGATGCGATATGCAATCGATGTCTTTGAGTAACCAACAAAGTAACCTTCGTCACCTTTCCTTTCAAACTTTCCAACATTTTCCCGATCATTCAAGGTATAACAGACACACCCAAAAATATGGAAGTAATTGATGTTGGGTTTGCGTTTGTTAATAACCTCATAAGGAGTCTTCTCATGACGCTGATTGATGATGGACCGATTTTGAGTGTGACAGGCAGTGTCAACAGCTTCAGCCCACATATTTGATGGTAACTTGGAATAAGCAAGCATTGTCCTTGCTGCTTCCACCAGCGTACGGTTTCTCCTTTCAACGACACCATTTTGTTGCGGGGTACGAGCAGCAGAGAATTGGTGAGTAATGCCTTTTGATTTGCAAAATTCATCGAAGATGGCATTTTTGAACTCAGTACCGTTATCCGAACGGATATAACGGACTGGAAGTTGAAGATTCACTTGAGTGGAAGTGATGAAATCGATCAAAATTTGAGTTGTTTCATCTTTTGAAGCAAGAAACTTGACCCAAGTGTATCTTGAATAATCATCAACGATAACCAGAATATATCTCTTCCCGTTTCTGCTTTGTACTTTCATAGGCCCACAAAGATCCATGTGAAGCAAATGAAGAGGTGCCAAAGTGTGTGGAATTTTCTTTGGTTTATGAGAAGTTCTTTTGATCTTCCCAACTGCACAAGAAGGACAGACATGCTCACTCTCATACTTGTAGTCAGGCAAGCCTTCAACAAGTTGCTTGTTGACTAAAGCATTGATGGTTTGATAATTCAAGTGAGAAAGCCTTCTATGCCACAACCAAGAATTTTTCGAAGTAGCTTTTGAAACAAGACAGATATTATCAGTTGGTTGGTTATCATCAAGATTAACTGTGAAAAGATTATCATCACGATCTCCGCATAGGATATCAATTCCATCTAGAGTTTGGACTTTGCACAGAGATTGTCGAAAAAGAACTTGAAGGTTGTTGTCACAGAACTGTCCAACACTGAACAAGTTATGACTCAGACCTTCAACATAATGGACTTTCTTAATGACAATTCCGTTTCTTTCAATATCTCCATAACCTAGAATTGGAGCGAAATTGTTGTTTCCGAAACGAACAGTTCCCATGAACCTTTCAACAAAGTTCTTGAGCAATGATTTATTGCCAGTCATGTGTTTTGAACACCCGGAATCGAGTATCCATACACAGATGGTTATTTCCTGCAATCAAAAATTTTAACCGACTTTAGGTACCCACTTAAAGACGGGTCCTTTGTGGTTAGTTAACACAGGCAGGGAGTATAACTTAGGATATGCATACAAACATGCTTTAGAATCAATATGAGCATTAACAAGCACACCATCAATAAGCACATTCGTATAAAAAGTACGCACATTCACATTTGAATTAAAAGTAACATGTTTAACACCATTCAAACAAGCACGACCATTATCATTGTTTACAGCCCCACTAGGCATAGCCTTGGATTTATTAACATTGTTCACTAAAGATGAATTGTTTAAGTCAACAGAAACTCCATTCTTTCTGTTACCAACACTCTTTCTCCTCCTCCTCTTCTTCTTTTCCTCAACATACAATTGCTTAAAATTGATCTTAGGTTCTAATGACTTAAGAACCCATTTGGTCTTTCCACCTGTTGAATTGACACTAAGAAAATTAGAACGAGGGGTTTTAAACTTATTCATCTTTTTTGTCTCTTTTGGGGTTGAGGAAACTTCTTGCTTCTTAGGTTTGGCAATTTAAAACCATCCATATCTATCCCTATATCTAGTTACACCATTTGAAGTATCCCTAGTTAGCAAAACGGAGCTAGACTTAGGCACTTTAGAAATTGAACTAGATTGAGAGTCAGACAAAGAAGCATTTTGATTGTCATTAGGAAGTTTCACTTTGTGATACCTTGGTTTTGGTGAGGTCTCAACTTGTTTCTTTTTAACATGTTTGTCGGGTTTTGGAGGGTTAGGACTCTTTTGTTCAGTCTTGACAGAAGGGGTAGAACTCTTTTGTTCAGTCTTGACAGAAGGGGTAGAACTCTTTTGTGCAGCCTTGACGAGTTTGGGTTTAACTCGTTCTTTGAAGTAATATGATGTTGGAGCTTTGGACACTGATTTTAGTTTTTGAGATTCTCCTTTTATTTCTTTTTGAAAATTTATGATTTTGATAGATTCAATCTTTTTCTCAGTTTCTGAGTCAAAAACATATTCTCCCTCCATGAATTTATAAAAATCATCTTTGGTGAATTCATTCGAAAATGTAGAAATATCAGGAATCTTGTTGTCCAACATCATACCATGGGTAGTCTCAGGAATAAGGTCGACTTAGACTGAAACATCCTTGGTTTCACAAGAAAATTGAGTAGAAGTATCAACACCTATACTAGCACAAAGCTTAGGGTGAACAACTAGCTCCTCAAGATTTTCGCATGTGAAAAATCTATAAAAGTACCATATCAAAACTAAGTTATGCGCAAGATCTTCATCAGATAAATCAGATTGCACATAATTTGCAGCTAAAGAAGTAGCAGTAGTTTGACAAGTACATGCAAAACAGTCAGTCACGGTCTGGGTGGATGAACTTGTAGATGAATCACAAGTAGTCTGAGTGAAATGGTCTACAAAGAGACTGAAATCAGTTTGGGTAGAAACATTCACACAAACTTTCTTGATATCAACAACAACTGATTCATTCTTCGAATTCGGACTTTAAGACTGTAGATTATGAATGAGTTTTTGTTGAGATTTCACTGTTTGTTGTAAACCTTCTATTTGTTTTTCCAAAAATGTGGATGGAATATACAATTTAGTTGGTTTTGGTGGAGAAATGACAAATTCTTGGTTTTGAAAATTAGACGCAATCTCTTCTAATTCAAAAATTGTTGAATTTTTCGTTTCATAAGAAGTATTGATAGCATCATAACTAACCAAAAATTTATTCTTTTGAATCTTCTCAACTTCATCAGTCTCAAATTCGTCATCCAAAGGACGAATGAATTGTTGTACCATACCAAGTCTCAAAAATTTCTCATCATACAAAGGTATAATTTCTTCTTTTGCTTTTTACAATGGAGTGATATTCTCAAAACCCAACCCAAGAAGAAATTCCGATCTATCAATCTTTGATTTATTGAAATAGGCAGTGAAATCCAAAAGAGGATTTTGTTCAACTTTGTACAACTTTTCTTGATAGAAAAGTATATTTTTTTTTATGTTCCTCAATTTGTCTTTCAAGGTTTTCAATCTCAATGCCTTTTAAAAAACAATTATGATTTAAATCAGAAACTTTTTTTTCGAGTTCAATTGTTTTTGGTGTAGCTTCTTGATGCTTCTTATTCAGAATATCAACATCCATTTTTCTTGCATTTGCCCAAAAGCCATTCATTGGTCTTTTAAACTTCAAGATCTTGATTGGCTTTTTCGAGATCAAGAATGGTCTTTTCTAAATTATGGCACTTTTCCAATAACTTAAAATCAGGAGACGCATTCATCTCACATTCTTTAACCAACATTTGTTCTTTATAGTTTTGAAATTCTTGTTTCATAGCATCATACTCAAAAAGTAGTTTAGAATTTTCTTCAAGAAGTTTTGTGTACTCCCTTTTTGAAAATAAAATGCTATTTTTCAATTTCTTGTTTTTGTTGGCTAAAGAAGTGTAATCATTCATCAAGTTTGATAAGGCAATTCTATAAGACTCTTTATCCTTAATTGATGAAAAAGTAGAGTCGAGATTTACCTCATCATCGGGATATTCCTCGTCAATGCTGTCAGCCTCCAACACTTTGTCTTTGCTCAACCTTGCCATGAAACATATATTTGCAGACAGATCTTTATCTTCATCATCAGACAGAAAAAGCCACTTGTCATCTTCAGCAATTAAGGCTTGACCGGCTTCAACTTGCTTTGCCAAGAGCATCTTCTGCTTGTAGTATTCATAATTCTTCTTGCGAGGGAGCTTGCAATCCACAGCAAAATGACCAGGAACTCCACAGTTGTAACACTTTTTGTCAGATGTTTTTCCTTTTTCCATGATTTGTTTCTCAGTTTCTGCTTTCTTATCTCCGTTCTTGGAACCACTTGTTTCACCTTGTTCAAAACTCTTGTGATGATATTGTTCCTTCTTTGGAAATGCACTTGTTGATGAAGTACGAAGATTGTTGTTAGTTGGCCTCGCTTTGAAATACTTTTTCTTGAAATGCTTAGTCACAGCGGCAAGAACTTGGTAGAATTCATCAGGAACACCATCTCTTGGAGCCAAGAAATCTTCTCCCTCCTCATCAGACGAAGAAACAACAGTCATTTGTCTTTTAAGAGCCTCAGAAACCTTTCTTTCAACAACCAATGCCAATGATCAGTAGATACAACTTCTGGCACGTTGTTGAGTGAATATTTGCTTAGAACTTGATGCTCATTCAACTTGAAAGATTCATAAAGAGTATGAATGGTGAATTTGGTCAGATCTTGATGTTGCTTGATTTGAGTTCCAAAATCTTCCCACTCGGGACCAAGTGCTTTGATGAATTTGATGTTCAGCTCAATTTCAGTTTTCTTGACCTTGTTCTTTCTCAGCTCATTGATTACATTGCAGAATCTGTAGTACACGGACTCGAGAGATTCATTTGGTGATTTCTGAAAATTGTCAAACTCAGTTAAGACATTTGTCAGTCGGATTGTTGAGGTTACATCAGCACCTTCCATTTGTCTAGCAACTTCATCCCAAATCTCCTTTGCTGTGTCATAAGAATCAACTGAGCCATAGATCTCATTAGGAAGTGCTTGATACAAGCATGACCTAGCTCTGTTGTCAGCAGCAGTACGATCTCTTTGTTCGGCATTCAAAAGATCAGAAGTCAAAATAGCACCAGTAGTAGGACCACGATGCATAGCAAGTCCATTCATGATTGAATCCTTAAGCATGTGACCATTAGTCTGACGTTCCACATAATCCATGAACCTGTTCTTCCAAAGTCCATAGTTACCACGATAAAGAACTGGAGGTCTTGTATCAGTACCCAGAGCCAATGCTTCACGAGTAGCCATTAGAAATTGATTTGAGAATTGAATTGATTTTTGAAGAAAGTATGAAACGATCTAAAATGAGATAAAATGAAACGATCTAAAGTTGGAAAGATAAGAAAACGATCTAAATTGATAAAGAAATTGAAACGATCTAAATTTTGATTGGAAATGAAACGATCTAAATCTTGATTGGAAATGAAACGATCTAAATCTTGATTGGAAATGAAACGATCTAAATTTTGATTGGAAATGAAACGATCTAAATTTGTCTTCAAGAATAAAATGATCTAAATTGAATTTTGGATGAAAAAATTCTAAGTATTCTGAATGAATTTCGATAGAGTTTTGGTATGAAATGTAATGGAATGAATTGAGCAAAACCAATCACGAAGATCAGTTACCCAAGAAGTAATCAAACCAGGAATTGTTTGAGTGAAAGATGAAACGATCTAAAAGAGATCGTTTTGGATTCACCAAAACTGAAACGATCTAAAAGAGATCGTTTTGGTTTTTCAAAGTCTGAAACGATCTAAAAGAGATCGTTTTAGATTTCTTCATAGAATTTCACCAAAACTTGATTATTTTCAAGAAATTGAATTGACCAAAACCAATCCAAAGGATCAGTTAGCCACAATCAACTCTTCACACCACAACCACACTTGTCAAAACGATCTAAATTGAATCGTTTTACAAGCCACAACACTGAAATGTAAGTATTAAGAAAAAAACTGAAACGATCTAAATAAGATCGTTTTAGCTTCACAATGTCGTCTTCAACCTCTGAACATGAACAACTCGATTGACGATTTTTAAAACTTCAATAATTTTTTATTTTCTGGGAATTGGAACATGAAACCACTTGCAAACAGTTTGTTTTCACCTTAGCAATGATCCAATTAACACAATTCAGCTTATAACACAACAGAATCAAATCCCAAATTTTAGCGCCAAAAACTCAAAATCTGAACTTTTGATCCAGATCGAATTAGAATACGAAACTTGAGAGGATTATGTAATTAACTATGAGGAATCGAACGGTGAACACACATTTGAGAGGTTATTTTTAATTTTCAGTGATTAAAAAAAACGAACAAAAATAGGATTAAAAACAGAATTAAAAGGTGATTGTTTGATGATTTGTGATTGAATTCAGTTATGGATCGAGATCAAAACGATGTTTTGCTTTGATACCACATGTAACAACACGATTTTATCACTCGAATTCACATCAACAATGGCGGTTTAGTGTGTGTGTGTGTTCTTGGTGTTTGTGTGTGTGTTGAGAGAGAATTGGGATCAAGTGTGTGTTATTCAGATGTAATGGTATGTCAAGGTTGTGTTAATGTTATGTCAAGGTTATGATTTCTAAGAAATTGAGGGCTATTTATAGTCTAAACTAACCAACTATGCTAATTATCACAATTAACTCCTCAACCTTAGAAATCATCAACACATGACTTAACAACAAGTAAGTCCATAACTTAAATTACAATGTATCACTATTTTTGGATTTCTAACAATCTAGAAGCTCCAATGCATATATCAAGGGGAGAGTATAAGTTTTTGATACTTCATTTTGATACTTCATTCCAAGGAAACAGATTTTCATTCAAGAATCGAAGATTGAAGAACCAAAGCCAAGTTAATACCTTCCGCACTTCAAAAGACAACTCTGATTCATGGTTCAACAATTTTCAAATATTCTAGACTCATTCATTTTATTCTCTGTTCAAAAAGAACATTGAGAATTTCATCATGTTTTAACTTCGAGAAGTCCAAGACCAAGATTGATTCAAGTTCTCCAAAGACGACGAGAAAGCTTTGAAGACTTGTTTCTTCACACCAAATTGTCTTCACCACCGGGCTCATCAACTTAATTCCTACAAGACAAAATAACACGTACTTCATTCATTATAATATATCACTAAAGGGGAGAATGTTAGAAATCCATAGTGTGTGAGTCCACCTACACAAGATGTACAACGAGAACAAGATATAACAAGATATAAAATAGGTTAACAATAAACACAAGTATATCAAGTAACCCGACTGGGAAGTGGTTCGAATCTAGATAAAGACTACTTATGAACCACGATCCAGATATGGATATGAACAATAAAGAACAAGTGCTTGAAACTATATAAATACTAATTATATTCAAGTATTGTGGCAATGAGTCGAGATGTATTTTTCAATGTATTTTATTTATTTCCATAAACAAAATACAAGAGTTGTTGCGGAACAAAGATAATCACACGTGTGAAAATATCTAAACAACCCTAGAAATACAAATGATCTATGCGACAAGGAATTACTCGTAAGAATACTTAGAGTAATATCACACGTTGCAATTGCCAAATTTCCCAGCATTTTAGCAAGTGTGAGAATTCTTATATTTATAGGCAAATATGTCTGATGACATGGCAATCTGCCGTACAAATATGGTTGGGAACATTTATGGATTTGTTGGACAAATCCATAACATGTTTGTTTAAGGTAAAGTATGTAAGTTTCTTTGATGTGACTTGACATACTTTATTCCCAACCTTTTGCCAAAACTATCCCGATCCCAGGTTTAAAGTTATTAACCGGGTAAAGGTAGTTAAAGGCTGCAAAAACACTTTCCTCGTAATCAGTGAAAAAGTGTTGTAAATACTTTTTCACTGAGAGCCTTCCGATCTTCAACCAGGTAATATCCTCTCTGAGCTCTGCTTCTGAGATGATCTTCTTCTTCAGTCTTCAGTCTTTGACTTCAGTCTGAACGTTTTCAGATATGTTGATCTTGATTTGAGGTGAGGCTTCAGAAGAACTGATTTTGAAGGACGTCACAGAATTTCTGTACAAGTATTTCTTCTGAGCTTCAATATTTCTGAACAAATTATACTTGGTCGATTTTCGACCTAACAAATTCCCCCTATTTGTTCTGAAATATTACATGCATTTTTAGACTTCTATCTATACATGTTTGTAAGTCTAAAAAGCAAGTTTTGGTTTTAAGTTATATGAAAATTTTTCTAAGGACATCTTATAGATCTATGATGTCTTAGAATTTTAATTTGTGTAGATTCTAACTTAAACTTATCATCTACTTGTTGTGAATGACTTGCAACATATATATACAGTCCAGACTTTCAGTAATGTTACAAGTACATAAAATTGAAAATATTTACAAGTACATGATAATTTCAGAGTGAAAGCTACTTCTTTGCAGCCCTGGAGCCTTCAGGTGCATCCACAGCTTTCCTCTTCAGAGGGGAATCCTTCTTCCCAATCAACCTAGCTTCCATCTCATTCTTGGCTTGTAACTTCTGCTGGATCTTCTTTAAGAATGCACCAATTAAATGAGACTTCGGCTTCGCCCTCAGAATCGGGATCATTTCCGTATGTTCAGTAATCCCGAATTCATGCACTGAGACCTGTGTGTATTCTGATGGTGCCCGGGCTGCAACAACATCTTCAAAAAGTGGTACAAAGGTTGAAAGATCTGCATCACGAGAACTTTTCCTTGTTGTTCTAGGTCCAGTTACTTTGGGCTTTACTAGGGGTCTAGTCAGAATTTTCTCCACCTTCAGAACATCAACCAGAATGTTTTTCTTTTTGTTCTCCATTTCAGCCTTTCTATTTTTCACCAAGTCTTCCACAGACATTTGAAAGGAGAGATGATCCAACTTTTGTTCCAAAGGCGAGTAATTTACCCCATATTCATACTCAGTCATTTCAGCCAAAGCCTTCTGCACCCTTGCATCTTTCTTTATTTTCTGATATCTTTCCAATGAAAGACCAAGAGCTGCAGCATCAATATGATCAAGATTCCCCATCTTCTGATGTTGTTCTCTTTCTCTTAGCTTGTTTTCTCTGAAGGCAATGAACTGATTTGACACTTGTTTCTACAAGGTTTTCAACTTGTTTTCATCTGCAGTAGGATCAGTCAGAAGAAAACCTTGCTCATTAACATTTTTCCCAACCACAAGTCCAGAACCCTTTCCCTTGGACTTGGGTTCTTCCACCATTTGAGCCTTGCCCTTTGCCTTGGCAATCTCAGCCTCCTTCTTTTTCTGAAATTCCCCCTCAGCTTCAGACTGCTTCTTGGTTGCCTCAATTAATTCTTGTGAACTGACAATCAAACCAATCGGCACGTCACCACTTCCCTCTTTGGGAATCTCTACAGGCATTGTAGCATACAATTCAATTGCCTTTTGCATATTCTGCAGAGGTTCCCAACTTTGTTGTGTTATGCTGTCAGAAATCCCTTTGCTCATTGTAGAAAACTGAGCCCTTAATCTGAAGGAAGAATTGAGGTTCAGCTTCTCTTGTTCATAGACTTCTTTCAGCATTTGTCTATCTTCTGTAGTGAATGATGGGGGTGGAGGAACAACAGCTGCAAGCTCCCTTCTGAGCAGCATCAGAACTTCATCCAATTTCTGAGACTGGTCCTTGACAGATTTGTCAAGGATGGATACAGACTCCTTAATTTCTTTAACAATTTTATCCATCCTTGCATTTTCCTTTGTTGCCATGTCAGTGACCATCTCCTTAACCTTTTCTTCAACCTAGGCTGCAATGGCAGTTGTTAATTTTGTTACAAGATTATCGGACAACTCCGATTACACCCTTTCCATTACATTTTCAACCCCAGGCTTCTTTACCAACTCATTCACCTCCTTCGCCACTGTCAAGACTTCATTTTTCATTACTTCAACAGAGGATGTCAGATTTGCAACAACGGTGGTCTGAACATCCCTCTTGGTCAGATGGAAGGCTTCTCTGATGGCTAAGCTGATCTTGTTACAAGCCGTCACAAGTTCATTAAGCTTCCCACTTACTAGCCCCTCATTTCCAGCAACTTTGGTCAACTCAGTTCCAAGGAAGATCTGAGCACCTTTCATATCAGCAATGGAGCTAGTATTGGCAGTTAGAGATTTTGTTAAGTCCTCAACCTTGAGAAGTAGGCTTTGGACTTCGGCATTTTGTTTCTCTATGTGCTTCAACACTCAAAGGAGGGGGTGGTTGTGCAGAAGCAGAAGCAACAAACTGAATACTCCTAAGCCCTTGCAGTACATCATCAATCTGCTTTTCAGTTGGACCCTCAGATTCTGTTGCAGAATCCAGGTCCTTCTCAGCTTCTTCATCATAATTGATGGGCTTTGGGACTTGTTGAATTTGGGGGTGAAGATGTTGTAATTGTGGTTGAAAGGTTGGTGAAGTTATGAATGCAGGTGTTGAGCTTTCTGGAAAGAGAGGGTGTTCATGTGATATTGGTGGGCGGACATAAGGTTGTTCAATCAAAACATTTGGATTTTCTGGGAGAGGTTGTTGGACATTTGCGAGGTTGAAGGTTGGCTCAAAACCAAACGACTGGTTCTCCTCCAATAGATCCTCGTCAAACTCAAAGTCAGCAAGGGAATCAAGATTCCCCTGAGGTGGCTCATCTTCATCCCAGAAAGAGGTATACACCTTATTCTGATCAGATATGCCCTGAATCTGACCACTGGTGCCAGATCTAGATGCAAGCTCAACAACTACTTCACGAGTAGATGCATCGTCACTTGCAATAATTGTTGTTCCAGGAAGGGCAGACACAGGGGTTGCCTCAGTAACTCTTGTGCCTTCTGCAAGAGAAACATCATCGGCCGTAGAGTTTGGATCCTCAGTTTCTAGTGGTGTCTCACCAAAAACTTCATTAAATCGTGTTGCAACAGAGTGTAAGATTTGTGAAGTATGTGCTTGTGCAGACTCAGACTCTAATGTGAGTTGGGCTGACTCACTTATATTTTCTTCACCATCCCCTCCTACAGAAATTGCGGAGATGGTTGCCTGTGGGTTGTCCCTTTGACTCGATTCTTCTGGTTCCTTTTCGGAGGAGCTAGAAGGGTTAGCTTCGGTAGTAATGTCCTTAGGCTATGAGAACTTTTTAAATTTTTGACGTTTTAATAATCCCTTTGGGGATCCTGAGGGATCTTTTGGGAGATCCTCAGGTTGGTCAGAGGATGGGGGAGTTTGTGACTTGGTAGTCGAGGCTGGTTTGGGTTTTACCAAGCTCAACAATTTGTCACGAGGTGCACCGGTGGGTCTCGCATTCTTTTGTGACCCGCCCAGTGACCTATCTGAGCCAGCTTGTCTTGCTGTGTCAGTTTTAGAAAATACCTGAAGCATGGCAGATGTGAGTTCTGGCTCTACCTCAGACGTAGACGCTTTGGACAAGTCCTTGCAGAACTCAGTAGCTGACAGCTCAGGTCCCCCTTCAGAATATGCATCTCCCAAAATCTGTCTGAAGCAAATGCTTAGAAATCTTGGAAAGGAGATATGAGGACTCCTTTTCCCTTTCAACTTTGAAACCAACTGGGAGAAAAGCATCTCTGCAAAATCAACTTCTATCCCATTCCACAGATAGTAGCCCAATTCAACAGTAATGAGGGAAATCTAGTCCAAACCACCGTAATTTCCCCCAAGGCACTCAACGAGTTGGGTCCAAAAATACCTCCAACAATTATTCAAACATGACAAAAATATGTGACCAGAAGTCTTCAGGTTTTCATCCTCATCCAACATACCATCATGACCCATCTCGTACAGAACCTCCCGAAAATTTACACCTTTCAATCTTTTGTTATGTACAAAGGGAGGTCTGAGATAATTCAATTGAAGGGCCTCTCTGAACCCATCAAGAGAAATGACACACTGCCTTGTGCCGTCATTTAATGTAAAAGCAATGGATTTATCATCCTTGCTCACCTCGGCAGTGTACCAAAATTCAAGTAAGTATCTATGATACACTACTTGGGGATCTGCAGTCAAGGCATGATGAAGAGGACATTCTTTCAAGAATGTGTTGATCCTCCCCATCAAGGTTTTAGAATCGGCATTTAAAGCCGCCTTGAAATTATTCATATTGAACCTAATAGCTTTTGGTTCGAAACCCTTGGGCCAATTAGATCCTGGCTTGACTGCATGACTAGAAGGATTATATTCGAAATTTATGAGAGATTTGGCTTGAGATGGTTTAGCCATTATTTCTACAAGGGAAAACTGAAAGTAATTTGAAGAATTTAGGGTTTGAGGATTTTGAAGAAGAGAGAATGTGAGAGAGAAAAATGATTAGAAGTAAATGAAGAACGAAGTAAATGAAGGAATATTTTCTGAAAAAGGTATTTATATTTTCGAAGGGAATTCGAAAGGATTTCCAAAGAAAATAAATAAAAATAATTTTGAATTTCAAATCCAATAAAATATAATGATATTTTATCAAAGATAATTTTGATCGGGTTTGAAATCCGAAATAATTTTGGTTACACGTCCGCATTTAATGCAACAACGGCCATGACCCCACATTTTCAAGAAGTATTCAATCGTTTTTAATGCAAAAGTAATCATCAACTTCCATTTACGGCGCAAGTGGTATGACCGTCAGCAAAAAGGTATCCTGGAACAGTAAAAATCACGTGTCCACTTGCCAATCTGGTATCCTTTATACAATAAAAGGTTTCGATGGACTTCAGGAGTAATTTATTTAAATTCTGAGAGAGATAAAGGGAGTGCAATCTGAATCTTCTCATTTTCTAAAATTCTGAAGTCCTTCAGTTTTTGAACCATTTCAGACAAAATATTTTCTGAGGCAAAAAATTCTCTCTCAGAGAAAAAATTCCTTTACTTGTAAAAATATTTTTGTCTATTCCCCCTAAAATGCTACACAGGATTTAGCATTCCTAACTCGCTGATGAGATGTTTAAAAGTTTTGACATCTAAAGGTTTTGTAAACACATCAGCTAGTTATTTGTCAGTGGGAATGAAATGAATTTCAATATCACCTTTTAAAATATGATCACGAATAAATTGGTACCTGAGATCAATATGCTTGGTTTTAGAGTGCATGACAGGATTGTAAGATATTGCAATGGCACTTATGTTATCACAAAATATTGGCGATCTGGTATACTTAACACCATAATCAGTTAGTTGGTTCTTCATCCATAAGATCTGAGCACAACAACTTGCTGCAGAAATGTACTCAGCTTCAGCAGTGGATAATGATACTGCAGTCTGCTTCTTGCTTGTCCAACTAACCAATTTGCCACCAAGGAAATGACACCCACCTGTGGTACTTTTCCTATCTATCTTACAACCTGCATGATCAGAATCTGAATAGCCCATGAGATCTAGACTTGAGCCTTTGGGATACCAAAGACCTAGTCTGGGGACACCTTTCAGGTATCGAAAAATCCTTTTTACTGCATTCTGGTGTGCTTCTCTGGGATCAGATTGAAATCGTGCACAAAGACATGTTGCAAACATTATGGCTGGTCTACTTGCAGTTAAGTACATTAATGATCCCACCATACCACGATATTTTGTGGGATCGACAGGTTTTCCATTAGGATCTGAGTTCAAAGTTAAAAGTGCAGAAATTGGAGTATCTTTAGATGAAACAGAATCAAACTGATATTTCTTTAACAAATCTCTGACATATTTTTCTTGATTTATAAAAATACCATCACTGGTTTGTTTTACTTGAAGACCCAGAAAATATGTCAGTTCACCCATCATACTCATTTCATACTCAGAAGACATTATTTTTGAAAACTTGTCACACAATTTTTCATTTGTAGAACCAAACACAATATCATCAACATATAATTGTACAAGCAAGATATCACTTTTCTCATGCAAGATGAATAAAGTGTTATCTATTGCACTCTATGAAAACCATTATCTAAAAGATGTCGAGTTAGAGTATCATACCAGGCTCTAGGTGCTTGTCTCAGACCATATAAAGCTTTGTTCAGTCTATACACCCAATGAGGTTTTTCTTTGCTTTCAAATCCTGGTGGTTGATACACATACACAACTTCTTCTAGCTCTCCATTCAGAAAAGCACTTTTGACATCAATTTGGTAGACTTTGAACTCATGATGAGCTGCGAATGCTAAGAAAATTCTGATAACTTCAAGTCTGGCCACTGGTGCAGAAGTCTCATTAAAATCAACACCTTCTTCTTGGGCATAACCCTTGGCAACAAGTCTGGCCTTGTTTCTAATTACATGATCATCTTCATCAACTTTGTTTCGAAAAACCCATCTTGTCCCAATTGGTTCTTTCTTCAGATTGGGGGGACATGGAACACTACTACAAAAATCCAAATAGAAACCCCTCATAGAAACGTGTTTTAGAAAAATTTGATAAAAACGGTTTCTAAAAAAGAAAGGAGACCAGTTTAATTTTAAGAAGTGGTTTCTATGTATTAAGAAGGGTTTAAAGTAAAAAACACGTATCTATCATTTTAAATGGAAACCAGTTTTTCCTTCAAAACCGTTGTCATTTTATAAAAATCGGTTTTTGTAAAATACACTTCTCAAACTAATCTGATAGAGACCGGCTTTTTCACTCTTTTAAAAACAGGTCTATAAACCTACTTTCCATCGGTTGGGCATCATATAACCATATCTTTACTAATTACCTGGATTATTTGTTTTTGAACATAAACAGATAACAATGATTAGATATGTACAAATTAAATAAATATACACACATAAACGAATATACAGTATAATATTTGGCTAACTTCCTCCATCTCAACCAAAATACCTAAAAATTGGTAGTTTGTAGTTTATTTATATAACTAAAATAAATAAAATTGGATGGAACCACATGATCCCATATACCATTTGGTACCCATTTATCCTCAAGTAAGGCTTGAGTACAGGTGAAACTCAACCACTTAATAATCCCCTAATTATCTTAAATTTGCCAACTTGAATCTAGAATTCTCCCAGAAAAGTGGTGGCTTGTAGACAGTGACATGTTACCCAATGACTTTATTTTATAAAACTAAACGCATTGAAGAATGGAAAAAATTAAGTTTGTGAAGGGATGACAAAGATACCTATACCCGATGGAAAATCCGATACCCGAACCCAATGTGACCGGAGAATCCCCGATTTAACCAGGAATGATGACGGGTAAGGGGATGTTAATCTGTCCCCGATGGGGATAGGGAGGGGATGGGAAACCGTAATTCCCTGATCCCAAACCCGAAATTACTATATATAAGTTTTTACATATGTTGTATCTTCTGTCCTGAAGATTGTTTTAGGGGCTTCACGTATGTTTTGGTTTGCTTAACGGACGAACAATTATGCATGTCGTGGATGTACCGATTGTTATAGAAATTTTACATTATGATGTATCGCGAATTGTGGTGTATCTATCACCTACATTTAAAAAATGTTTATAATATATGGTTAGACTAAAATCAATTGAGGTTAAAAAGTTTGCTGATTCTTCGTACAATGTGTAACTTTCCCAAATTTTGGATATGATTGTTCGTCGTACGCAAAGAGTGGAAAATGATACGTCAAGTAGGAGCTATCTAGATTATGCATGCACATGAACACCTGTGACGAGATTGGGGATTTGGGTTTCATCTATGGGGTATCCTTTAGACGAGATTGGGGATTTGGGTCTGCGAATGATTAGATCATTAGTACATTGTTGCAGTTCCCCAATATGGCTAGAGCTAGTTACGATTTATAAAAAGATGGTATATTTTCATATTAAAATTTCGTCTTTTAAATTTTCTAGTAAGTGTACAACTATTTAATTCATCTTAACGAAAGTCCTTAACGATAGAAATATGGAACTAGAAGAATTTAAGACATATTTTGGCATATAATGCCAGCTGTTTTATGCATTAATTTGTTTTTCACATTGATTATTTCTTTTTTGAGAACATCAATTAACCAAAATTTTGAACCTCAGCATTTTGTGTTATTGATGTGTTATTGATGAATGGATAATACGGAGTTGTAATGTAGGTGGGGAAGGTTTGATTTTTGAAACATCTTGATGGATTCTAATTATGTTGACAATGAATGAAAGTGGTCCTCAACACAAATAAAAGATCAAACTTAATTTGTGAAAATAACTTTTATTGTGGAGTACAAGTTAACAAAATAAATTACTTTTAAAATTCATACTATAAATTATCTTTACATAAATAAGAAAAGACGACAATACTAAGGAATTAATTATTTTGTTCTTCGCAAACTAAAGCTCTATCACAAAAGAAATGTTACATTTTGTTTCTTTCTTTCACATGATCAGATATTTATCATGCAAGTATTATGAATTATTGGGATGTACAAATACTCACAGGTTTCATATAGGTTGGAGAAAACACAATTCGTGAAACCACTACCTAATAATAACACTTCAATTACATATCTACCAATTAAAATATAAAATTTCACTTGCAAAATCTAAACCTCCCCCTCATGAGTATAACGTGAATGTCTCACTATTTAGACCATATACCATGCATCAACCCATATAATTACTATAGTCACTGTTCTCAATTCTTCTTATGACCCCCAGCTTACAATAAAAAAGAAAATCAACTCATTCTGGAACTTCTAACTCAGCAAATTTACAAACTTTAATTTCAAGACTTTAAAGTTTTATATCTACATTGTGTTTTATGTATATAACCAATATATAGCTCGTATATATATATATACAAGTACAAAAAAATAAATCAGTACTGTGGTAATATCGAGAGTGCTTATGGGATGGAAATTGGAAAGAATGCTAAACCAAAATACTGTATTGATATGGTTGATTTACCACCTTAATTGAACAAGCTCCCAAACATTGTTCCTTTCAAATTGGTTAAGCTCTTCTTGCATGGCTTCAACCCAACTTGGATTTTACATAGCCTCGTCAATCTTCTTCGGTTCTATCAGTGATAAGAAGCTGACATATAAGCATTGATCCCTTGTGGCTCTTCTGGTCTGAACCCCTCTACTTGGATTGCCAATCACTTGATCAATTGGATGTGAGCGAGTCCATTTAGAGTAATGACCAAGATGAATAATGATATCAGTGCAAGAACTCCACTGGCTTACTTCAGGAGATGGTTCAGAATAGACTATTTCAGTTTCATCATTTTCATCATCTTGTAAATCACGATTTGCATCATGAAATTCTTCATTTTGAGGTATTTCAGGGGATACTGATATTTGAGGAGCAGCACGCACATCTGATCCAATAGTCAATTCAGAGGGTAGTTTGAATGTGACTGAAGGATAAAATGGAACGTTACTTTTCTGACTTGTAACTGGTTCTAAAAAGGAATGATCAGAAACATGTTCAGGTGACTGATCAGATTTGTCATTGTGATCAGATTCACCAAAACTGATACGACCTTCTGAAGGTGGTTCAGAGACTGGTTTATTAAAGATTGTAGAATTTGATTCATCAAAGGTAACATGAATTGACTCATCAAGCTTTTCAAGTCTTTTGTTATAGACTCTAAAGGCCTTGCGAATTGTTGAATAACCTAGGAAGTAACCTTCATCAGCTTTGGCATCAAATTTGCCCAATTTGCTGGAATCATTCAGAATGTATACTGGACATCCAAACACATGGAAATATCTAATATTAGGCTTTCTGTTTCTGAGCACTTCATAGGCAGTCTTCTTATGTCTTTTGACATAAATGGAACGATTCTGGGTGTAGCAAGCAGTTGCAACAGCTTCAGCCCAAAAACATTTTGGAAGACCTGATTCATTCAACATACTTCTGGCAGCTTCTATCAGCGTTCGATTCTTTCTTTCTACAACACCATTTTGCTCTGGTGTATGTGCTGAGGAGAAGTTCTGAGATATGCCAGTGTCAGTGCAGAAGGTTTCCAGGGTGGAATTTCTGAATTCAGTGCCATTGTCACTTCTGAGCTAACGTACTTTTCGCTTGTGCTTGAGTTCAATCTGTTTGATGAGGGCAATGATTTCAGCAGCAGCTTCACTTTTGTTTCTGAGGAAGATTACCCAACAGTATCTTGAATATTCATCGACTACAACCAGAGTGTACTTCTTCCCCGTTCTTGTCTGAACATTCACAGGACCAAAAAGATCCATATGAAGCATATGAAGTGGTTCAGTGATGCTGAAACTTTGCTTGGTCTTGAAGGATGCTCTCTTCTTCTTTCCCATTTCACACCCTGGACATGGCTTGTCTTTATTGAAAGACATGGCTGGTATCCCATCAGCAAGTTGTTTTCTTGACAACTTATTAATATTTTTGAAATTGAGATGGGATAACCTTTTGTGCCACAACCAGTTGGTGTCCTCATCTGCCCTTGTGTACAAACATTGTTCAGAAGTAGCACTATTCATGTCTACAACATAAATGTTTCCCTTTCTTGGAGCAATCATTACTACCTTCCAATCTCTGTTGAATATGGTGCCTTGTGAAATATCAAATAAAACCTTAAAGCCATCATCACAAAGTTGGCTGAACCTGATCAGGTTATATTTCAAATGTAACAACCGCCTTACGAATATTCTAATTAAGTTCTTAGATCATATTTTCGCCATCTGAACGGCTATACAGTCCAATCTACTTAAGTTCTTGACGCACTTTAAACTCAAAATATGTGCTTATTTGAAGGTCAATTAGATCTTAAATCTTGATTTATGTGACGGATTATGAATTAATTCGATAAAATATGAAGGTTCGGTTCATAAATGTTCGTGTCCATAAGTGTTCTAGTGCAAATTGTTCACAAATAGTCCCTTCGAAATACCTAGTGCATTCATTTGGAAAAGGTATAAATAGAATGTTGTAGTGTGAGAAAATTCACTATTCATTCATCACCTCCATTTCTCACTCTCTCTCTAAAAACACATAGTCAGGAACACCTCCACCACCATTTTCACACACTAAAATCACCATCTTGATTTTGGGTTGGTTAAGTGAAATCATTGGTACTTTCGGGTTCCTTGTGACGATCAAAACACGTTTCCAACAACAAATCACAGGTAATAACAACATCTTTTGAGAATTTGATCAAAACAAAAGTGTACTTTTCTTATGTTCTTGTTCTTGATGATTTGGTCCGATTTTTGTTAAGAAATCATGTTTATAAGCAATGGGTTTGTGTCTAAATGTGTTTAACATCATTTTGGTGAACAAATTTGGGTCATAACGTGATTAAATTACAAAACCCATTTTTCAAATATGAGCATAACTTGTTCTTGAAACCACCAAGTGTTCATGTATTAATTTGATTCTGAAATCTGAAAATGTGATAAGAAAATGGTGTTAATATGTTAACATGTACTAATATTACGTCCTAACTCGTTCCAAGATCGACTTAGACCTCTTTAAGACTTGATTTCTTGGTTGTTTGGGCTCGTGTTTATGTTCTTGAGCTGCTACTGCTGCTACTCGTTGTTGTTATGATTGGAGTGTGGTTCGGTCTTGATTCACATTCTGGGCAACTGATCATACGATCGGTTTCACTCAATCTAATGTTGAATCGACTTTAGTCACGATTATGGAATGCTAGAACGATCAAATGACGAAACGATCTAAATACATTGAACTAGAACGATCTAAACAACCTCAACCTGAAACAATCACTTTTGGCTAGTTCATGAAACGATCTCTTTCTGCTTCATAATGAAACGATCTCTTATGACAAATGTAAAGGAACGATCTCTTTTGGCGAGCAATGTAAAACGATCTAAATGTTAGGCTAGGACGATCAGAACATCACAACTACAAGACGATCTCTATTTCAGATATGAAACGATCTCCTGCGAGCTATTAAAACAATGTATATGATGAGAACTAGATCGATCTAAATACAGAGTTTATGTATAATGATCTGAAACCTTGAACTCTGAAACGATTTCTTGAACCTGAACATCAAAACAACCTAAATAAGGAGGACAATCAAACTGGAGAAGAATCTAGAGACGACCTAATTCACCTTGACATAAGAAACGATCTAAATCGATCCAAGCTAGAACAATCTCTGTTTGCTATGAAACCAGAACGACCTAAGTTCTCCTAGACTCTAAAACGATCCAAGTAACTCAGTTGAGGAATGATCTCTTTTGAAAAACAATTCAAAACCAGAACGACCTAATTCCCTTGAAATATTGTGCAAACTATGAAACGATCTAAATTACTAGTAATGAAAACGATCTCTTGACTGAACTAGTAAAACGATCTATTTTCAAGAAGCCAAGACGATCTAATTAAACAACCACAAGAACGATCTAAGTGCAAAACCATTGGGACGACCTAAACGCTAGTCCAGAGGAACAACCCTGTACCAAAACCCTACACGAACTTGACTTATAATTCCTTGCGTTTGAACCTTAAACAATCTAACTACGTACTTAATTACCGGATAAACTCTTAGTTTCCTTGTCTCCTCAATTAATTTAAAGTACGAATGTTATGAGCAGCTAGTCGGATTTTAAGACAAAAGGTACATTAACACAAGACTTGATTAAACTTAGTACCATGGGGTCTACCTTGTGCGTGTGTTCAAAGATATTTAATTGAATCCTGTTCGAGTACTTAAGTACATTAAAAATCTTTTCGAGATAAGGCATTCTAAGTTCTTCAAGGACCAAATCATCAGATCATCAAGAACATTTCTGTGATTAATTAATCACCAAGTCTAATATATGTACCTATTATGTGATCTACAATATGTACTTAGGCTTCTATCAAGGTGTGCTTGGATTTGATAGATAGAACCTATCTGTCTCTGTACTCGTTCTCTTTGCTCAATAATTGTGCGTGTAACCAGATCACTGTGAGTTCACTTATCCCCTTTTTCGTACATTTTGTTCAAAGTTCTTTATCGGGGACTGAAAAACATGGAAACTATTTTGTACTTATATATATATATATATGTAAATATATATATATGTTCTTGAACTGTTCTATGTACTATTTTATGATCGTATGAAACACTTATAAAATGAATCTGAATTATCTTCTAATGTGTATTTAGATCTTGAATGGGCAGGATCTTGAATACATGAATACTGTTATACATACTCTCTGATGTGTATTTAGATCTTGAATGGGCAGGATCTTGAATACATGAATACTGTTATACATACTCTCTGATGTATATTTAGGTCTTGAATGGGCAGGACCTGAATATACTTATATTGATATACTGTTCTCTATTATGTACTTATCGTTCTAAATATGAGTTCTATCTTTACTACTATCAATTCATATCCCACAGTTCAAGGAATGAACCGTAGGTAATTATGGACAGCGCTGTTAGGGTAGGCCCACCCTCATTCTCTACAGTTCAGGAGGATGCATATTATCTGTGCTTGTTCTGATCTAGATCATATATATAGCTTACTTGATTATGTGAGCTTACTGGTTCGTTGTTGTTCATCTTTGGCCAACCGGGTTAGCAGTAATTATATACATACATATTAAGTGCATACTTGTTCTTAAAACTGTTCTTACTATTACAAAGTACTTTTAATAAACGTACTGATCTTATGACTTGTTCTTATTATACATATTATTATTATGTATAACTAATAAGCACTTTATGTGAATCTCACCAACTACTTTCGTAGTTGACCCCTTTGAACTTACATGCTTTTCAGGTTAGGCTAGTAGATCCTTTAGCATAGGAGTCTTCATCCTTTGAGCTCATTCCTTTGGCGATTGTTCGTGCGTACAAGATCAGTAGCTGTGAAGACTTCCTTTTGCTCAATTCAGTTCAAGACTTGTTTCTGTAAAGACAATTAATCTGTCTTTCTTGATTTTGACTATTCTGGGTATATCTCATATGCTGTAATAACTTATGAACTTCTCCTCTTTTAATGTTATTGGCTGTGTTTGAACTTGTACTGTGCGTGCTTGTGCTTATCTGTGCATCCCGTGTATTCCGCTTTAGCAGGGTGTTACATCAAACCATTCACATATGCAACTTTAGTGAATTTAACTTGTCCATTGTTCACAGCACCATATCCCTCAGTTTGTCCGTTTTCATCATTACCAAAAGTTATTGAGGGCCCCTCTTGCACCCTATATTCCTCTAGCAGGGTTTTGTGACCAGTCATGGTTCTGCCAGCAGCACTGTCAAGAAACCAAGTATTCTTTTTGCGGTCACCCTGCACATAAACAAAGATTAGTTCTTTTTGGGAACCCATCTCTTGATGAGTCCACTGGGCTCTCCCTGAGCAGCCTCAAATTTCTTTGGTCTGTAAGGGACAGAAGGATCAAAGGGAATTTCAGTCATAATTTCAGACGACACAAAAACAGTTGGTTTAATGACTTCAGAAACCTTTTTCTTCTCAGATTTTTGCTTTTCTTGCTTGATTTTCTTTGAAAATGGTTTTGGGTTTTGTTTAGGATTTCGGGGAGTGCTTTCAACATTATTTAAACGTGCATTACAACTCTGCACTTGCCTAGCCAAATTTTGAAATTGACTTTCAATCCTAAACAAAATAGAATCTGAATTAGACACCTGAGCTCTACCAGAATCTGAGGTAGAAGGCTCAGCAGGGATCACATTTTTCTTCTTCTGAAGGTTCATAGGAACCTTATTTGAAGACTGAGGGGAAGGCTTCTTGGGTTTAGCTTTCTTGTCTGAAGCACTGGTCTGACATGCTTCAGATTTGCCCTCATGTTGTTCCTGGTTTTGATCAGTTATCACTTTTGATTTTCCAAGATCTTTAAAAATGATCTCTGGTCTCATTTCTTTAGGAAGTGCATCCAAATCAGTTATTGCGGATGCAAGATATAGATCACCAGTGCCATAGGCGATTCTTTGATTTTCAAAAGTTTTCTTAATGGCAGCTTCAGGAAAAGGTGATTTCATCCAAGATTTAATTATTTTTTGTTCTTTTTCTAAAATAATTTTTAATTCTTCCTTTTCCAATTCAAGTTTGGAAACCAGAGATTGATAACTTTTCAAGGCCAACTGAACATCTTTCAGTTCTTTTAATCTGGCCTGACTGGCGTTCAGTTCAGAAGAATTTATTTCAAACATTTTTATACTCTCTGAACGCACAGTTTCAACATAAGCTATGTCGGCCTCTATAAGAACCAAAAGATCTAGTTTTTGTTCTTCATCCTTCTCAAAACCAAATGTACTAACCTTCTTCATGATGATATCCACCCAACGACCAGATTCAATATCAGACTTGACAACATGACCATGATCTTCACGAGCCATGAAACACATATCCCTTACTTCTTCTTCATCATCAGATGACACATCAGAATCCTCCTATTTTTCAGTGTCTGCCACCATGCAGCTATTCTTATTGGATTCTTCATGAGCCATCATCTCCATGTGGGCTTTCAGCTTTTTGTACTTAGCTTTGTATCCATCATCAGGCTTCTGAAAAATAGAATGGTTAGGGGCAGTGTGTGATGAGGAGGGTTGTGATGATCTGCATTTCTTCATAAAATGTCCTTTCTTTCCACATTTGAAACATTCTAAATTGGACTTATCGACAGTATTATTTGAAGAAAATTGTTTTCCATTTCTCTTTGATTTAAATTTAAAACGATTAAAAGTTTTGGCAATCATAGCAACAAGGTCATCATCATCATCCTCATCACATTCATGTGATGCATATTCAGAAATACCAGCTTTCATTAACTCGGCTACCATGTTCTTCACAGAGTCAGACTGATCACTCTCAAAAGACAGTAGGGCAGTATCTTGTGGTTCAGAGTAATGAACCAATGCAGAACTGGTTGAAGTATGATTCTTTGCATCTTGCTCAGCCCCAGCTCTCTCAGCTTTATTCTCCTCAGTGTATCTGAAGGCACCATACAAAGAGGCCAGAGTGTGACTGTGAAGGGTTTTACCTTGCCTTAATACCATGATTAAATTCTCTCATTTAGAAGGTAATATATCACAAAACTTTTCAAGTAAAATTTCTTTGTCCTTTGTAACACCAAGAGCTTTTAATTGATTGACCAAATTTGTAAATCTAAGATATGTTTCAGTTAAAGATTCATTTGGTAATGCAAAAAATGCTTCATACTTTTTATTCAAAGAAACTTTTCTTGTGGTGATAGTTTCCAATGTTCCTTCAAACTATGTTAACAACTCTTCCCACATTAACTTAGAACTATCAAGTAAAACAAGAATGGGTTTTAAACTTTCCGGGACAGCAAAGAGAATCATATTTTGTAATTTGGAATCTAGGTCAGCCAAACGATGATCTTCCTCTGACCAATGATCTTTCTCCTTGGGTGTTAACCTAGGGGTCCCATCTTGGTTAAAGACAACAGTTGATGGATTCATGGGAACATAAGGACCTTCTACAAGAATGGTGGTCAAGTGTCTTTCAACTCCAGTGATGTACTTGAGCATACATGCTTTCCAAGTAATGAATGTGTCACTATTTCCACTAAATTTAGGTACCGGATTGTTTGGAAAGTGAACATGAACACTGGGTTGAGCTGGTGGTGGTGGTGGTGGAGTTGCATTTTGGTTGACATTTGGGTTACCATATTGATTTTGTTGAGTTTGTTCGGTTCCAGACATCTTGTAGGATCAAAACAGGTATAACAATTTAATGATTTAACCTAGGAGGCTCTGATACCAAATGTTAGTCCACCTACACAAGATGTACAACGAGAACAAGATATAACAAGATATAAAATAGGTTAACAATAAACACAAGTATATCAAGTAACCCGACTGGCAAGTGGTTCGAATCTAGATAAAGACTAGTTATGAACCACGATCCAGATATGGATATGAACAATAAAGAACAAGTGCTTGAAACTATATAAAGACTAATTATATTCACGTATTATGGCAATGAGTCGAGATGTATTTTTCAATGTATTTTATTTATTTCTATAAACAAAATACAAGAGTTGTTGCGGAACAAAGATAATCACACGTGTGAAAATATCTAAACAACCCTAGAAATACAAATGATCTATGCGACAAGGAATTACTTGTAAGAATACTTAGAGTAATATCACACGTTGCAATTGCCAAAGTTCCCAGCATTTTAGCAAGTGTGAGAAGTCTTATATTTATAGGCAAATATGTCTGATGACATGGCAATCTGCCGTACAAATATGGTTGGGAACATTTATAGATTTGTTGGACAAATCCATAACATGTTTGTTTAAGGTAAAGTATGTAAGTTTCTTTGATGTGACTTGACATACTTTATTCCCAACCTTTTGCCAAAACTATCCCGATCCCAGGTTTAAAGTTATTAACCGGGTAAAGGTAGTTAAAGGCTGCAAAAAGACTTTCCTCGTAATCAGTGAAAAAGTGTTGTAAATACTTTTTCACTGAGAGCCTTCAGATCTTCAACCAGGTAAGATCCTCTCTGAGCTCTGCTTCTGAGATGATCTTCTTCTTCAGTGTTCAGTCTTTGACTTCAGTCTGAACGTTTTCAGATATGTTGATCTTGATCTGAGGTGAGGCTTCAGAAGAACTGATTTTGAAGGACGTCTCAGAATTTCTGTACAAGTATTTCTTTTGAGCTTCAATATTTCTGAACAAATTATTCTTGGTCGATTTTCGACCTAACATAGTGATAAATTGTAATTTAAGTTAAGTGGACTTAGTTGTTGTTTAGACATGGTGAAATGATTTCTAAGGTTGAGGGACTAGGAGTGTTAATTAACTTAATTGTAGATTTAGACTATAAATACCCTCAACTCTTTAGAAATCATCAGCCTTTGATCCATTTTTTACACACACTTAATACTTACTCGTTCCAACCTCTCTCTCTCTCTAGAAATCACACACACACTAAACACACCAAGAACACACACACTTGATCCGCCATTGTTGAGATCGAATCCAGAGCAGAAATCGTGTTATAACATTTACACATTTCAACGGATAAAAATCTATAATCAACAAAGTGTACTCTGTAATTTTTAAATCAAAAGAAGATATAAGATATCTGAATGTACCTCCATACTCGAATCACCCACTTTCTTCTTTCCTTTTGCTCCTGAAATAACACAAAACAGAAAGATACCGAACACTTTAAAAGTTCAATCTATGAAAGCATGGTCTATGAACAATTGAAAAATGAATCAGCTGTAAGCATAGTTCAAACAATATACCACTACTCTTGACATACTCTTTCCACCTTTTCATATTGAAGGTCCAATAACAGAAAACGGTTACTGTTATGCATAATAGAGAAGAATGCAGAGTGTATACCAAAAACGATTTGATTAATACATAAGATTTCCTAATACAACCAGTAATCAGTTGCCAAGGGAAAAGAATACCATATAATACTTCAGGTTGTGTTTCAGTTGAGCAACCAGACTTCAGGTTCATGTCAACACCCTGTTTTTTGTCAAGAGGTTGCTGCTTCACAATGTTCTTTTCAGTATACTTCATCAGACGGTCTACTCCAACCCATTCATCGGAACTGTTATCAAATTATTGGAGCTTTATAAGCATTTATATACAGCTTTTGGAAATTCTTTTTCATTTATATATATATCCCTCGCCAAAAGTTCTATCCACCAACATTTTGCAGAAACAAGAAAAATGGTTAAATAATCTTCAGAAGATGGTAAAAGTTTAAGACCTATATAAATGGCAAGTTTTATTTATTAGGAATTTCTTTAAAAAATGATTCCTAAAAGTAAGGCCAAAAATAGATCTTACCTTTCACTCGAATCCTGCAAAAACGGAGAAGGTAATGGGTTAAATGATGTTAAACTATGAAGACAAACACTTTAGCACAATTTCTAAAAACAAAGTATACAAACTGGTAACTAACAGTACATGTAACTAAACTTACAATGTATTGAACAAAATAATTCTAGTCACACATCCGTATCTCAGCCCGCAAAACCTGCAAGACAAAAATGAAAAAAGAAACACATAAAATATTCAACTTCTAAGCAGTAAGCGCTTGATTATTATAATGTAGTATGGAATACGTAAACCTTTACGACATGTAGCTATATACATACAAAACACTTGAAAGTCTACGGATAACAAAAGTTAATACATGATATTGATCCTCTATGTAGCCAACAAGTTATAAATATCAGTTTTAACATACGAGTTAGGTCATACACCACTTGCATAGTTTCTAAGGCTGGAAAAGAACATATTCGTTCATATTCTTTTGTTTAACTTCAACCGAGCAAATGAATATATTCGTTCATATTCATTTGTTTAACTTCAACCGAGCAGACGAATGAACACTTAAAAAGACATGTTTGGTACAACCTTTTTGAGAGGTTTTTTAGGCTTTTAGCTTCTAACTTTGAACACTAAGTTTTTATAATGTTAGAGAGCCTTATTTGGATGCAACTAGCTGAAGCTTAAATAAAAGAAAAAAGTCCAAAACGAAACCTACTTAGACATAACTTTTTGATAGCTTTTACTTTGGTTGGAAACTTGGAGCTGTTAGTTTTTAAAATTACATATGTTAGAATTATAATTGTGGTGTTTAATTGTAAATTCTATCTATGAAAGGAGTATTAGTGTTAATTAGATGATTTGTATAAATACCCCTCCATAAGTCATTTATCACTAACTTTGTAATAAACCTTAATCATAATTCCATAACTTCTCTCTAACCTACTTTCTCTCTCCAACTTCTCCTTCAACCTCCCATCACCCTCATACACTCAAACACACACCGAACCTTAATTCCTCCATTAAACCTTCATTTAACCTCAAAATTATTTTTTACAGAGCATAATCTGTGAATCCAAACGATCCACGAACATAAATTCATCCGACTTTGTTCAACTTTACTGGTTTCACTGATTTCAAGGCTGATTAGTGAATCTGAATGGTGATTGAAGGTAGATTAGTGATTAATCTGTGATTAATTTTGAGTGTTCGATCAAATTCTATTGAGTTTGGGTGTTTTAAGTTTGAGCTCGGCAAACCGTATAAGTCATTTGATACGTGATTGTTTACTGTCATTTTTCCATTTCACAATTTTCATTTATTTAAAAAATAAAAGAAAAAAAGGAAAATCAACAAAAGATTTTTCCGTAACTTCTCTCGTCAATTTCTTCTTTGTTGTTGATCGATTCAAGCTGAAATTTATCAGGTTTTTCTCGCGGTCAAATTCTGAACAGAATCATCTTTTCAAATTTTCAATTCGTCGAGTTTAATTTTTCCGACGAGACTCCATATTTTCTGGCGACTATAAATCTGAAAGTTTGTGGTCAGGGTTTGTTCGGAAGTTCATTCTGAGTATTTTGGTCGTGGTTTCAAGTTCTAAGTTGAAGCATCGAAAGAGATTTTGTCATTTGAATTTTTCCGGTGACTTCTTACCATTTCAGTTCGCCGTGGTGTTCATCATTTTTCTGCAGACTTCTTGTATTTGCCGAAGTGGTTCACGACCAGAAATTGATTTCAACCATTTGCCGAGCTCGTTGCTCGGCCAATCATACAACTCGACCAAGTCTTCAAGTTCTCGTGTTTACCGAGTTGAACTTAGCCAAATTTCTCAATACTCGCATTTGCAGAGCTCAGTTCTCTGCAAACAATACAAATCAACCCATTTCAACTATCCGCCGAGCTCATTGCTCGGCAAACCATACAAATACCGATATTCGTTCATCAAAACCCAAATCAAACTACTTCATTCTTCAAAACCCTTTTTCATTCAAATATTAAAATCACTCTGTCTAGTTTCTTGAACCAAACTTCTTCATCTCGTTCTTCTTTAACAAATAGCATTTTCGTTCTTCTAGTCGTCAACCGTGGCTGTGGGTGGTTGTTTGAGGTTTTCGTGTTTGGTTAACAACGACAGTGGACTTATTTTTTTTAAAGAGTAACAATTTTAAGTGGAGTTGGATTAATTTTTGAGAAAAACAGTGAGTTCGAGCAGAGAGAGTGAAAGAAAAGATAGAGTGTCATTTCAGTGTTTTCTTGTGGTTGTGTTTAGAGAGAAAAGCATATAGATAAATTTTGAAAGCAAACTCTTGTTTTAATCAAGAGAGTGTTGAGAAGTCGGTTGTACCACGTGAAAGAGTGAAAAATAAGTGATAATAAAGAGAAACATTAAGCGTGTCCTCATAGCTGTGTCTAGATAATTGTGTTGTCAATCAATTTATAGTCTAACACGCGTGTCAAAGAAAGAGATAACGTGTCAAGATGTGTTATTTTTAATATTTTTGTGTGCTGTCTTGTGATTCGAAAAAAAAAAGGAAATCGCGTGCTTAAACGGTCATTTTCTTAAGTGTTCACGTGCTTATTCTAGTATAGTGTTCACGTGCTTAACTAATTACACCATCCAATCTTTTATTTTTGTCGAGATTTTCTTTTAAGGGTGTCAAAATTTTGAGTTATTATCATTTGGGCTAGTATTTTATATTTGGACTAAAATCTTGTTTTGTGAAGCTTAAGTGTCATATTTGATTCATTATTGCACTACAGATTTTCTGTTGGGCTAATTTTTGAGTTGGACTTAGCGCTTATTTGTTGGGCTAAATTATTAAGGTTTTGTCTTGAGTTGTTAACAAGTTTTAAGTTTTGGTTCATAATGACAATAACACTTACGAACGAGTTTGTTGCATGTTAGATTTTTTAATGGGCGAAGAACCAAGTTGGCAAGAAATACATTGTCATGATAATCATATTTGTTGGTGTATCAGGAAGAATCCATGTGCAGTGGTTTGTTTTGATAAAAATAAAGTCGATGTGAATACATTTAAATCTTTGTGAGAGAACACAACATTTTTAAACTTGAAATTGACCAACTCAAATCGGAGAATAAAGAGATCAAATCTGCAAATGATCTTATTTTGTCACACATGGAATGTCTTCAAAAAGAAAATGATCTTTTGCACTCGAAGATTTTCAAATTAACAAATGAGTTGGACAATTCTTTCAAAGAGCTCAGTAAAGTTGTTTTAGACAGTCAAATCAAAGAACTTGTTTTGCAGCAAAAGATTTCTGAGTTAAACCATGAGTTGCGAAACAAAGTCAACCATTTTTGAGAGCAAAGTTGAAGAAGAATGAACAATTTTTTGTGCTCAAATCACGTGTCTTGAAGACAAGTGTTTGCAACTTCAGTCAAACAAAACATCATTGACAAATAAAATTTTTGACCTCGTGATTGAATTGCAAACACAAACCAAATCTTTTCAAAGTCAAAATCATTGTTTTGTCTCTTCTAATCCATCTAAAGAAGTTGTTGAAGTTTGCACTCAACCTGATTGTCCTATATGTGAAGTTGTGAATTCCCCTGTGCAAACTAATTGTGATGTGGTTACGACCATTGCGACCTTAACTCAGACTGATTTTGATTGTGATTCTAACAAAGTTGAGGTTTCTAAAAGTTTTCCAAATACCAAGTCTTTCAAACCTAAAGTTGATGTTCCACAGAGGATTTACACGGTTAAATCTTTAAAACCTTTTAAAAGAAAGTTTTCTCGGTTTACTAATTACTCATTGCAAAAGGGTAAGAAAGAAACCAAATTTTAATGGAAGAACTACTTTTGTCTCTTTTCTATCCTTCGAGGATAATTCATCACACATTTCTCAAGCAAAATCTCAGTTGGCTAAATCTAAATGAGAACCAATTTCTAAAGATAAGTCAGTTGAGTCAAAATCATTCAAATATTCTTTTTCGGAACTTTTTGATCTTGCACCAAAACCTGTTAAAGCAGTTGTGCAAAAAGTGAATGATTTTGGTTTAAAAAATCATTTTTCAACTCCATCTCCCAAGATTGGATGTTTTTCGAAGAATTCAAATGATTTTTCACTGTTGCTTCCACGAAAACTCTTTTCAACTAAACCACCAGGTTTTAGTTCTCCATGGAATGCAACGCCAATTCATCAAATCGATGAGACTTACATTTGGTCTTTTAACAAGTCAAAAACCGTTGGGCCCAATCTCAAATGGGTTCCAAAACCATGTTTATAAATTCCAAAAAAATCCAAAAAGATTTTCAATGTTTCTTATTTTTAGAAAACTCCAAAAAGATTTTCTCTTTTAAAATCATTTTTCTATATATTTCTTTTTTGAAGTTTCTCACAAAGTATTAGGATGAGATGCAAGACATCGAACGCCTTTGTGTACTGCCTTCGTAGTCTCATTTTTAATGTTTGTGAGCAACTTACAATCCTTTTTACTCACCCTTTTACATGCCAAACACTTTGTTCAAATCATGCATATATTTAGGGGGAGTTTGTTTATAAAACCAAAACTTTCAAGTGTTTAAACTCATTTTCCATTTTTATAAACACTTTGGATGTTTTTCAAACCATTTTTGATTATATTCAAAGAAGTTCGGTGTTAGATTTGCACACAAGAGTTTAGGCCACTCATCAAAACTCCATGATTTTGTCATCGCCGATGAGATGTAACCCCAGAGTTATATTCTCAATTCTAGATTTTGCGGGTATACGAGTGTGATGATAGTTGTGCAAAAATGACATGAAGGAGTAGTCGAAAAGTGAGAGGTTACGGTGAAATGATGTGAGAAAGGGCTAAAAGAAATGAAAGCCCTCCCAAAAATTCTCAAAAAGCCAGGTCATCACGTTTCTATCAGATTTCATTTGTTGATTTCTCGATATTGAAGAAGACTTCATGGACCCAGTGAAGCAATGCACATCTTTACCTAACCACTCAAGTATTTCTTAACAAATACTTGTTTTATTCTCACGGAGACTTTCACATTTGTATCGACTCTTCATTTGGAAGATGTTGATATTGAATAAAGGGAGACACTCTGCTCCAATCACTATTGAGTCTAGAGCGTTCTTGATATATATATTTCATTTGACTAGGACACAATGAGTCATTATATGTCTTTGTGACATTGCATATCTTTGTGATATTGCTGGAACATTCGTAGTGATATCATATTTTTGATATTCCACAATGATCGAATGGAAATCCTACCAATGCTAACATCTTTTCCAACGTTGAACGTAGGTCTCACATTTTCATTTTACGAATTTGTTGAGTAAACGAGAAGTCTATGTGACCTCAAATTTATTTCCCAAGAGTCTTTGAGGATAGTAAGACATGGTTATCGAACGCCTTTGTGACACTGACCATCAATTACATTCTGTAAAGCAATCTATCGGTTAAAAATCCATAGACCAAACCATTTAGAGATAAGCTTTGTGCATTTCTCGGTGATAATGGGAAGTCCTAAAAATAGTAATCGTATTTTTAGGCCACACCATTAATCCTTTGGATTTTTGGTTGTCTTAACGGATCATTTTTATCCGGATTTTATTTCTCTTCACACAAACACAAAGAACACAAACACCATATAAAATTTTTCTTTCCAACAACGCAACCTCAAATTCCAGTTCACTAATAGGTCCATTGGAAATTGGGAATTGGGTTAGGATACGTTGTTTGATTGTTGTTTGTTTTCATCTACAATTTATGCTATCAATCATCATTGTATGATGAATACATTTCACATATTCATCATAAGGGGGAGAAATGATTAAATGATTGATAGATAGAGTTCAAGGTATTAGGTAGAATTTGATTGGTAGATATTGTTTTTGTTTGGTTGTTCAAAGGATTATTAGTTCAGGTGAAGGGAGTAAATAATTATTGTGATAAGTTGAAAGATTGTTTCGAGATTGAGATGTTTCAAGATGATTATTAGTTGTTGAAAGTACATGGTCGATTATGAAAAAAATTATTGGATAAATGACCATTGTTTGATAAGTAAAATAATTTGAGATTTGTAAGTCCACCTAACAAGATGTACAAAGATCAAGATATAACAAGATATAAGGTTAGACGATAATAATCACAAGTTATATCAAGAAACCCGACTGGCAAGTAAATCGAAACTAGACATGACTAGTTAGACTTACGATCCAGATAATGGATAAGACTAATAAAGTATAATTGCTTGAAACTATATAAATTACTATATATAATCAACTATTATGGCAATGAGTCGAGATGTACTTTTCAATGTATTTTATTTATCGCTATAAACAAAATACAAGAGTTGTTGCGGAACAAAGATAATCACACTTGTGAAAGTATCTAAACAACCCCAGAAATATAAATGATCTATGCAACGAGGAATTACTCATAAGAATACTTAGAGTAATAACACACGTTGCAATTGCCAAAGTTCCAAGCCATTTTGCAAATGTGAGAAGTCTTATATTTATAGGCAAACATGTCCTAATGACATGGCAATATGCCGTACAAAATATGGTTGGATGGATTTGTGTGACAAATCCATAACATGTTTGTTTAAGGTAAAGTATGTAAGTTTCTTTGATGTGACTTGACATACTTTATTCCCAACCTTTTGCTAAAACTTTCCCAATCCCAGGTTGATAGTAATTAACCAGGTAAAGGTAGTTAAAGCTGCAAAAAGACTTTTCTCGTAATCAGTGAAAAAGTGTTGTAAGTACTTTTTCACTGAGCCTCTTCAGATTCAACTTCAGGTAAGATCTTCTCTGAGCTCTGCTTCTGAGATGATCTTCTACTTCAGTCTTCAGTCTTTGACTTTCGGCTGAACGTCTTCAGTGTTGGTTGATTCTGAATCTGAAGTGAAGCTTCAGTGAGCTTTATTCTGAATGACTACAGAATCCTGAGCAAGCTTTCTTCACTGAGCCTCAACTATTTTGAACAAATTATACTTAGTCGATTTTCGACCTAACAAATTCCCCCTATTTGTTCTAAAATAGTTCATGTATTTTAGACTTCTATCTATACAAGTTTGTAAGTCTAAAAATACAAGTTTTTGTTTAAGTTGTAAAAATATTTCCAAGGACATCTCATAGATCATGATGCCTTAAGAAAAATTTTCTAGTTTGTTTTCTAACTTAAACTATTTCCTAATAATATGATGTAACTTGTAACTATATAGAAGATACTGAGATGATTGTTTAGTTACAAGTACAGAAATGAAATGAAAAATATTTACAAGTACAAATATTTACAAAGAGATACAACTACTTCTTCGCAGGCCTTGAGCCAGAAGGTGCTTCAGTAGCCTTTCTCTTTGGAGAGCTGATCTTTCCAAACAGTCTTTCCTCCATCTCAACCTTGGTCTTCATTTTTTGTTGGATCTTCAGCATCCAGGCGCCATTCAGATGAGACTTTGGTTTTCCTTTCAGCGCATTGATCATCTCCTTATGCTCAGAATACCCAAACTTATGCACCGAAACCTGCTCATATTCTTCTTCAGCTCTACCTTCTCTTTTTACAGTCAGATTGAACAGCTTCAGACCATCTTCCTTCAGAATTTGCACATCCAGGATCTTTGCAAGATGACACCTGTGTTTCATATAATAATCATACTGATCCTTTTCATGTTTATCTTTCACCTGAGCAACTTCTTTGGAAATGGGTATGAATGTAGAGAGGTCAGCATCTCGAGCATTCTTTCTTGTTGACCTTGGGCCAGTAAGTTTGGGCTTCTGAGGAGGCCTGCAGATTTCTTTCTCAGCCTTCAGAACACTGGACATTATTTCCTTCTTTTTAATCTCCATCTCTTTCTTCCTATTCTTTATCAGATCTTCAATAGATATCTTGAAAGTGAGATGGTCCAGTTTTTGTTCTAAGGGAGAATACTTTATCCCATACTCATATTCGGCCATATCCACCAAGGCCTTCTGCACTCTTGCGTCATGCTTGATTTTCTGATATCTTTCATTTGTGAGGCCAAGAGCTGCAGCATCCACCTGATCAATGGTACCCATTGCCAAGTGTTGGGCCCTTTCTTTTTCTTGAGTTTCTCTCCACATGATGAACTGATTGGAGACTTGTCTCTGAAGGGCTTCCAACTTTTTCTGATCAGCTTCTAAATCTGGCAATGGATAACCATGCTCATCCACATTCTCTCCAACCACAAAACCAGAGTCCTTGGTCCCCTTTTTCTTTGGCTCCTCAACCATCTTAGCTTTGCCTTTGTCTTTTCTTGCTTGTTCAGATGGTTGGGGTTCAGATTGTATCCTTAGTCGTTCCCCCTCAGATCCAGATGACCTCTTGGTTGCTTCAATTAATTCTTGAGAGCTGGCTAGCAAACCAATCGGCACATCATTTCCCCCTTTGGGAATCTCCGCAGGCATCCTTGCATATAATTCAATGGCCTTCTGCATGCCCTGCAGAGGTTCCCAATTCTGCTGAGAAATACTGTCAGAAATACCCTTTGACATAGTGGCAAACTGAGCTCTTAGTCTGAATGTAGAGTTCAGATTCAGCTTCTCATGCTCCAAGACTTCGTTCAGTAACCCCTTTTCTTCATCAGATAAAGCACCAGAGGGAGGAGGAGTAACAACTTCAGGAGTTTTCTTGAGCAGGGCCAGGATTTCATCCAGTTGCTTTGACTGGTTCTGAACTTGTTGATCAAGAGTTGACATAAAATTCTTCATTTCAGTTACAGCTTTGTCAACCTTGTCATTTGTTGCTTTGGAGACCTCAGAAACCAGCATCCTGACCCTCTCTTCAACCTTTTCAGCCACCGACACTGAAATTTGAGAAATGAGATCTTCAGAAAATATGGATTTCAGTGTCGTAGAAACCTTTTCACCAACAGAGGCACCAAGAGACTCTTCATCAACACTCGGCTTCTAAACCAACTCACCTACTTCTTTTTCAAGTGCTAAGAAAGAATTTTGTATCATAAGTAGCCAGGATTGCAAATTCGCAACGACTGAACTTTGCACATCCCTCTTGGTCAACTTGAAGGCTTCACCAATAGCCCTACTCAAACCATTACATGATGACACCAATTCGTGTAACTTCCCAATCACCAAGCTCTCATTAACTGCTATTCTTGTAAATTCAGTACCCATAACATCCTGGGCATCTTTCAAATCGGCCAGAGACTTAGTGTTGGCAGCTAGAGATTTTGATAAGCCCTCAACCTGAATGAGAAGGTTTTGGACTGCAGTTTGTGATTTCTCTAGCTGAGCTTCCATGCTCAGAGGTGCAGCAGTCAAAGTGGAAGCTGAAGCAACAAATGGAGTTGTTCTGATGCTTGCCAGAGATCTCTCCAAGATTCTTTCTGAGGGACCATCAGACTCGGTCTCAAAATCTAGTTCTTTCTCTTGCTCTCCTGGCAGATCATATGCCCTCCTTGGTAGAACAACATGGATTTGAGGGTGAAGAAATTGAAGAGGTGGTTGAAAGACAGTAAATGTAACATATGCTGGAGTTGTGCTTTATGGAAATAGAGGATGTTGATGAGAAATTGGTGGTGGTTGATAAGGTGGATCAAGATCGATGATATTTTGTTGTTGTTGTTGTTATTGTTGTTGTAAAAGAGGTGGTGATGTAGGTTCTTCAACAGGAGTGAGGGTTGGCTCAGAATCTGAAAGATTCTCCCTCAACAAGTCTTCCTCAAAAATAAAGTCCTCGAGGTTTCCCTCAGGAAACTCATCGTCATCCCAGATGTTTACAGTCTGGTCAGATATGTTCTGGTCTTGATTCCCAGAATCCAAGCCAGCACCCAGTTCAGCAGCTGCTTCAGCAGGTGCATCGTCACTGGTCAGAATTGGAACAACTTCAGACGATACCAATTGTGCCTCAGTAACTCTTGTGCTGGATCCAAGAGTCTCTTCATTGGCCGTAGACTTTGAGACCTCCATTTCTCTGGGTATCACCTGAGAAACATCAAAAGTTTGTCCATGCAAAGAGTGTAAGATTTGTGAAATTACAGGGAGTGCATGTGCAAACTCAACTTCTAATGTGTGTTGGGCTGACACACCAATATCTTCACCATCTCCTCCTAAAGAAGTTTTGGAGATGGCTGCTTGTAGGTTTCCCATTTGACCTTCTTCTGAAACCTGTTTTGAGATTTCAGAAGGCTGAGCTTGGGTACTAGTATCCTTGGGTTGTAAGGATTGCCTAAAAGGACGCGGTTTTAATAAACCCTTTGGAGATCCTGAGGAATCTTTTGGGAGATCCTCAGGTTGGTCAGTGGAAGATGAAGGTGGCATGGTAGAACTTGTTTTGGGTTTAAACAAGTGTAACAAATTGCCACTAGATCGACTGGTGGGTCTCACATTCTTTTGTGACCCGCCCAGTGATCTTTCTGAGCCAGCCGGTCGTGCTGCGTCAGTTTTAATATGGTGACCAAGTACCTGAAGCATTGCAGGGGACAGTTCAGGTTCGTCCTCAGACTCGGTCAGCTTGGAGAGGTCTTTGCAAAATTCTGTCTGAGAGCTCTCCTGAAGGATATCAGAGTATCCTTCTCCCAGTAATGCCAAAAAACAAATACTTAAAAATCTAGGGAAGGCAATGTGAATGCTCCTCTTCCCCTTCAACTTAGTCAACAGCTGAGCAAACAACATCTCAGCAAAATCCACTTTCATCCCGTGCCATAGATAATAGCCCATCTCGACTTGGATCAATGTAATTTGATCCAGTCCTCCATTGTTCCCTCTAAGACACTCTACAATCTGTGTCTAAAAATATCTCCAACACCCCTTGAAACCAGCAATGAAGATGTGGCCAGACGTCTTCAAGTTGCCATCATCATCAAGAATTTGATTGTGGCCAGTAACCAGCAAAACTCCCTGAAGTTAACCCCTTTTTGTCTTTTCGTATATGGGGTGTTGGGAGGTAAATAATTCAACCTGAGCGCCTCCCTGAAACCGTCAAGTGTCAATACGCACTTCACCGTACCTTCCTTCAGCGTGAATGCTATTGACTTCTCATCCTTGGCAACTTCGGCCGTATACCAAAACTCCAGCAAGTAACGATGGTATAAACGCTCTGGATCAGCAGTTAGAGCGTAAGAAATGGGACAGCGTTGAAGAAACGCGTTTATTCTGCCTAGAACCCTTTCAGATTTGGCATTTAGGGCTGCCTTAAATTTGTTCATATTAAACCGAATGGTTTTAGATTCAAAGTCTTTTGGCCATTGAGAACTGGGTTTAACAGCAGATTTGGGTGGAGAGTATTCGAAAGCAATGAGTGTTTTAGGTTCTTTAACGGTCGATGAAGAAGCCATTTAAAAGGAGATAGAAAGAAAGAAAGGAGATGAAAATGTGTTAAGAAAATTTAGGGTTTGAAGTTATGAAGGAGAATGAAATGAATATTTGAGAGAATGAGAGAGAAATATAATTAGGAGTAAATGAAGAATGGAGTAAATGAAGTAAATGAAGGAATAATCTTGGAAAAAGATATATATATTTTCAAGGAATTCAAAAGGATTTTCCGTTGAAAATAAATAAAAAAAAATTTTGGAATTCAAACCCAATGAAATATAATGATATTTTATTGATGATAATTTTGATCGGGTTTGAAGTCCGAAATAATTTTTGGCGACACGTCCGCATTAAATGCAACAACGGCCATGACCCCACTTTTTCGAGAAAAATTCAACCATTTTTAATGAAAAAGCAATAATCATTTTCCTTTACGGCGCAAGTAGTATGACACGTCAGCAAAAAGGTATCCTGGAACAGTAAAAATCACGTGTCCACTTGCCAGCTAGGTATCCATTGTACAATAAAAGGTTTTGATGGACTTCAGATTGAATAATTTAAAGTTATGAGAAAGGTTAAGGAAGTGCAATTTGAACCTTCTCATATTCTAGAAATTTGAAGTCCCTCAGTTTCTGAGCCATTTCAGACAAAATATTTCCTGAGGCAAAAATTCCCCCTGAATTGCTACACAGGATTTAGCATTCCTAACTCACTGATGAGATGTTTAAAAGTTTTGACATCTAAAGGTTTTGTAAACACATCAGCCAGTTGTTTATCAGTGGGAATGAAATGAATTTCAATATCACCTTTTAAAATATGATCACGAATGAAATGGTACTTGAGATCAATATGCTTGGTTTTAGAGTGCATGACAGGATTATGAGATATTGCAATGGCACTTGTGTTATCACAAAATATTGGCGTTCTTGTATACTTAACCCCATAATCACTTAGTTGATTTTTCATCCATAAAATCTGAGCACAACAACTTGCTGCAGAAATGTACTCAGCCTCAGCAGTTGATAATGATACTGCAGTCTGCTTCTTGCTTGTCCAACTAACTAATTTGCCACCAAGAAAATGACACCCACCTGTGGTACTTTTCCTATCTATCTTACAACCTGCATGATCAGAATCTGAATATCCCATGAGATCTAGACCTGAGCCTTTGGGATACCAAAGACCTAGTCTAGGGACACCTTTCAGGTATCGAAAAATTCTTTTTACTGCATTCTGGTGTGCTTCTCTAGGATCAGATTGAAATCGTGCACAAAGACATGTTGCAAACATTATGTCTGGTCTACTTGTAGTTAAGTACATCAATGATCCCACCATACCACGATACTTTGTGGGATCGATAGGTTTTCCATTAGGATCTGAGTCCAAAGTTAATGGTGCAGAAATTGGAGTATCTTTAGATGAGACTGAATCAAATTGATATTTCTTTAATAAATCTTTGACATATTTTTCTTGATTAATAAAAATACCATCACTGGTTTGTTTTACTTGAAGACCTAGAAAATATGTCAATTCACCCATCATACTCATTTCATACTCAGAAGACATAATTTTTGAAAACTTGTCATACAATTTTTTATTTGTAAACCCAAACACAATATCATCAACATATACTTGTACAAGTAAGATATCACTTTTCTCATGCAAGATGAATAAAGTGTTATCTATAGCACCTCTACGAAAACCATTATCTAAAAGATGTCGAGTTAGAGTATCATACCAGGCTCTAGGTGCTTGTCTCAGACCATACAAGGCTTTGTTCAGTCGATACACCCAGTGAGGTTTTTCTTTGCTTTCAAACCCTGGAGGTTGATACACATACACAACTTCTTCTAGCTCTCCATTCAGGAATGCACTTTTGACATCCATTTGGTAGACCTTGAACTCATGATGAGCTGCAAATGCTAAGAATATTCTGATAGCTTCTAGTCTTGCCACTGGTGCAAAAGTCTCATCAAAATCAATTCCTTCTTCTTGTATATAACCCTTTGCAACAAGTCTGGCCTTGTTTCTGATTACATGACCATCTTCATCTACCTTGTTTCGAAAGACCCATCTTGTCCCAATTGGTTCTTTCTTCAGATTGGGGGGACATGGAACAAGCTCCCAAACATTGTTCCTTTCAGATTGGTTAAGCTCTTTTTGCATGGCTTCAACCCAACTTGGATCTTTCAAAGCCTCGTCAATCTTCTTCGGTTCTATCAGTGACAAGAAGCTGACATATAAGCATTGATCGCTTGTGGCTCTTCTAGTCTGAACCCCTCTACTTGGATCGCCAATCACTTGATCAATTGGATGTGAGCGAGTCCATTTATTGTAATGACCAGGATGAACAATGATATCAGTGCAAGAACTCCTCTGTCCTACTTCAGAAGATGGATCAGAATAAACTACTTCAGTTTCATCTTCTTCATCATCTTGTAAATCACGATTTGCATCATGAAATTCTTCGTTCTGAGATATTTCAGGGGATACTGATATCTGAGGAGTAGCACGCACATCTGATCCAATAGTCAATTCAGTAGGTAGTTTGAAAGTGACTGAAGGATAAAATGGAATGTTACTTTGCTGATTAGTAGTTGGTTCTGAACTGGATTGAACAGAAACATGTTCAGGTGACTGATCAGATTTGTCATTTTGATCAGAATCACCGAAACTGAAAGGATTTTCTGAAGGTGGTTCAGAGACTGGCTTATCAAAGATTGCAGAATTTGATTCATCAAAGGTAACATGAACTGACTCATCAACCTTTTCAAGTCTTTTGTTATAGACTCTAAAGGCCTTGCGAATTGTTGAATAACCTAGGAAGTAACCTTCATCAGCTTTGGCATCAAATTTGCCCAATTTGCTGGAATCATTCAGAATGTATACTGGACATCCAAAAACATGAAAATATCCAATATTAGGCTTTCTATTTCTGAGTACTTCATAGGCAGTCTTCTTATGTCTTTTGACATAAATGGAACGATTCTGAGTGTAGCAAGCAGTTGCAACAGCTTCAGCCCAAAAACATTTTGGAAGACCTGATTCATTCAACATACTTCTGGCAGCTTCTATCAGTGTTCAATTCTTTCTCTCTACAACACCATTTTGCTCTGGAGTATGTGCTGAGGAGAAGTTCTGAGATATGCCAGTGTCAGTGCAGAAGGTTTCCAGAGTGGAATTTCTGAATTCAGTGCCATTGTCACTTCTGAGCTGACGTACTTTTCGCTTGTGCTTGAGTTCAATTTGTTTGATGAGGGCAATAATTTCAGCAGCAGCTTCACTTTTATTCCTGAGGAAGATTACCCAACAATATCTTGAATATTCATCAACTACAACCAGAGTGTACTTCTTCCTTGCTCTGGTCTGAACATTCACAGGACCAAAGAGATCCATGTGTAGCATATGAAGTGGTTCAGTGATGCTGAAATTTTGCTTGGTCTTGAAAGATGCTCTTTTCTTCTTTCCCATTTCACACCCTGGACATGGCTTGTCTTTATTGAAAGACATGGCTGGTATCCCATCAGCAAGTTGTTTTCTTGACAACTTATTTATATTTTTGAAATTGAGATGGGATAACCTTTTGTGCCACAACCAATTGGTGTCCTCATCAGCCTTTGTATAGAAACATTGTTCAAAAGTAGCACTGTTCATACCTACTACATAAATGTTTCCTTTTCTGGGAGTAATCATTAATACCTTCCAATCTCTGTTGAATACGGTACCTTGTGAAATATCAAATAAAACCTTAAAGCCATCATCACAAAGTTGGGTGACACTGATCAGGTTATATTTCAAACCATTCACATATGCAACTTTTGTGAATTTGACCTGACCGTTATTCACAATACCATATCCTTCAGTCTGTCCATGATCGTCATTACCAAAAGTTATTGAGGGCCCCTCTTGCACCCTATATTCCTCTAGCTAGGATTTGTGACCAGTCATGGTTCTGCCAGCAGCACTGTCAAGAAACCAAGTGTTCTTTTTGCAGTCACCCTGCACATACACAAAGATTAGTTCTTTTTGGGAACCCATCTTTTGATGGGTTCACTGGACTTTCCCTGAACAGCCTCAGATTTCTTTGGTATATGAGGAACAAATGGATCAAAGGGAATTTCAGTCATAATTTCAGATGAAACAAAAACAGTTGGTTTAACGACTTCAGAGACCTTTTTCTTCTCAGATTTTTGCTTTTCTTGTTTAATTTTCTTTGAAAAAGGTTTTGGGTTTTGTTTGGGATTTTGGGGAGTGCTTTCAACATTTTTTAATCGTGCATTACAGCTTTGCACTTGCCTAGCCAAATTTTGAAATTGACTTTCAATTCTTAACAAAATAGATTCTTGATTAGACACCTGAGCTCTACCAGAATCTGAGGTAGAAGGCTCAGCAGGGATGACATTCTTCTTCTTTTTCTGGTTCTTGGAAACCTGATTTGAAGATTGAGGGGAAGGCTTCTTGGATTTAACCTTCTTGTCTGCAGCACTGGTCTGACATGCTTCAGATTTGCCCTCAGGTTGTTCATGGGCTTGATCAGTTATCAGTTTTAATTTTCCAAGATCTTTAAAAACAATTTCTAGTCTCATTTCTTTTGGAAGAGCATCAAGATCAGTTATTACATAAGCAAGATGAAGATCACCAGTGCCATAGGCTATTCTTTGGTTCTCAAAAGTTTTCTTTATGGCAGCTTCTGGAAAAGGTGATTTCATCCAAGATTTTATTATTTTTTGTTCCTTTTCTAAGATGATTTTCAGTTCTTCCTTTTCCAATTCTAATTTTGAAACCATTGACTGATAACTTTTCAAGGTCAACTGAATATCTTTTAGTTCTTTCAATCTGGCCTGACTGGCGTTCAGTTCAGAAGAGTTTATTTCAAAATTTTTAATACTTTATGAACGCACAGTCTCAACATATGATATGTCAGCTTCAATTCGAACTAAAAGATCCAGTTTTAGTCCATCATTCTCAAAACCAAACTCACTAACCTTTTTCATGATAATATCCACCCAACGACCAGATTCCACATCAGACTTAACAACATGACTATGATCTTCACGAGCCATGAAACACATATCCCTTACTTCTTCTTCATCATCAGATGACACGTCAGCATCCTCCCATTTTTCAGTGTCTGCTATCATACAGCTATTCTTGTTGGATTCTTCTTGTGCAATCATTGCCATGTGGGCTTTCAACTTCTTGTACTTGGCTTTGTACCCATCATCTAGCTTCTGAAAGATAGAGTGGTTAGGGGCAGTGTGTGATGAGGAAGGTTGTGATGATCTGCATTCCTTCATAAAATGTCCTTTCTTTCCACATTTAAAACATTCAAGATTGGACTTATCAACAGTGTTGTTTGAAGAAAATTGTTTGCCATTTCTTTTGGTTTTAAATTTAAAACGATTAAAGGTTTTGGCAATCATAGCAACCAGATCATCATCATCATCCTCATCACATTCATGTGATGCATAATCAGAAATACCAACTTTCATTAGTTCAGCTACTATCTTCTTCACATAGTCAGACTGATCACTCTCAGAAGATAGTAGGGCAATATCTTGTGGTTCAGAATAATGAACCAGAGCTGACTTGGTAGATGAATGATTCTTTGCATCTTGCTCAGCCACAGCTCTCTCTGCTTTGTTTTCCTTAGTAAATCTAAAAGCACCATACAGAGAGGCCAGAGTGTGGCTGTAAAGGGTGTTGCCTTGTCTTAACACCATGATCAAATTTTCACATTTTGAAGGCAAAATATCACAAAATTTTTCAAGCAAAATTTCTTTGTCTTTTGTGACACCAAGAGCTTTTAATTGATTGACCAAATTTGTAAACCTAAGATATGTTTCAGTTAAAGATTCATTTGGTAATGCAAAAAATGCTTCATATTTTTTATTCAAAGACACTTTTCTTGTGGTGACAGTTTCCTTTGTTCCTTCAAATTGTGTTAGCAATTCTTCCCACATCAACTTAGAATTATCAAGTAAAACAAGAGTGGGTTTCAAACTTTCTGGGACAGCAAAGAGAATCATGGTTTGTAATTTGGAATCTAGGTGAGCCAAACGATGATCTTCTTCTGACCAATGATCTTTCTCTTTGGGTGTTAACCTAGGGGTCCCATCTTGATTAAAAACAACAGTTGATGCATTCATGGGAACATAAGGACCTTCAACAAGAATGGTGGTCAAGTGTCTTTCAACACCAGCGATGTACCTGAGCATACATGCCTTCCAAGTAATGAATGTGTCACTATTTCCATTAAATTTAGGTACCGGATTGTTTGAAAAGTGAACATGAACACTGGGTTGAACCGGTGGTGGAGGGGGTGGATTTTGAATCATATTGGCATTTGGGTTAGGATTCGGTTGTTCGGTTCCAGACATCTTGTAGGATCAAAACAAGTATAACAATTTAATGATTTAACCTGGGAGGCTCTGATACCAAATGTAAGTCCACCTAACAAGATGTACAAAGATCAAGATATAACAAGATATAAGGTTAGACGATAATAATCACAAGTTATATCAAGAAACCCGACTGGCAAGTAAATCAAAACTAGACATGACTAGTTAGACTTACGATCCAGATAATGGATAAGAGTAATAAAGTATAATTGCTTGAAACTATATAAATTACTATATATAATCAAGTATTATGGCAATGAGTCGAGATGTACTTTTCAATGTATTTTATTTATTGCTATAAACAAAATACAAGAGTTGTTGCGGAACAAAGATAATCACACTTGTGAAAGTATCTAAACAACCCTAGAAATACAAATGATCTATGCGACGAGGAATTACTCATAAGAAGAATACTTAGAGTAATAACACACGTTGCAATTTCCAAAGTTCCAAGCCATTTTGCAAGTGTGAGAAGTCTTATATTTATAGGCAAACATGTCCTAATGACATGGCAATATGCCGTACAAAATATGGTTGGATGGATTTGTGTGACAAATCCATAACATGCTTGTTTAAGGTAAAGTATGTAAGTTTCTTTGATGTGACTTGACATACTTTATTCCCAACCTTTTGCTAAAACTTTCCCAATCCCAGGTTGATAGTAATTAACCGGGTAAAGGTAGTTAAAGCTGCAAAAAGACTTTCCTCGTAATCAGTGAAAAAGTGTTGTAAGTACTTTTTCACTGAGCCTCTTCAGATTCAACTTCAGGTAAGATCTTCTCTGAGCTCTGCTTCTGAGATGATCTTCTACTTCAGTCTTCAGTCTTTGACTTTCGTCTGAATGTCTTCAGTGTTGGTTGATTCTGAATCTGAAGTGAAGCTTCAGTGAGCTTTATTCTAAATGACTTCAGAATCCTGAGCAAGCTTTCTTCACTGAGCCTCAACTATTTTGAACAAATTATACTTAGTCGATTTTTGACCTAACAAGATTGTATAATGATTGAGAAGAAAGGAAAAGTTTGAGATTGAATGGTTTGGATAGTTAAGATCGTTCATAGTTTGAGGGGGAGCATGAGTAAAGTCATAATTGCTAAATATGCTCCGAAATTATTGTTTGTTCGAGGGGGAGCAAGAAATTTGAATATAATTCATTTAGTTGATAAGTTGCTCCAAGTAAGAAATGTTTGTTTCAGAGGGAGCAAGAAATTGATAATCAATTGTTTAATAATAAGATGCTCCAAGATAGTTGATTGTTTGAGGGGGAGCAAGTGTTAATTGATCAAAGGATCAAATGCTCCAAGATGATGGTTTATTCAAAGACAAGTTCGATCAAGAAATGAAGAGTTAAAGTCAAACCAAGTTTCCGCTATGCCAAAAGAATTCAAGATAACCAAGCTTCCGCAATCCAAAAGAATTCAAAGTCAAAACCAAGCTTTCGCATGCTACTCAAAGATTCAACTTACTTCTCCAAGCAACATCAAGTTGAAATCAACATTCAAAAGTTCAAGTTGTGAAAGCTCAAAAGCTACAAGATTTCAAAGATGCTTCCAAGTATTTTAAGTTGCAAGAGAAGATCAAGCTTTAGAAAGTCATCGTCAAGACTTTATGTTTGTTGGGAAGATTCAAGTCAAGGTTGATACAAGATATTGAAGACAATGAGAAAGCTTCAAAGTCCAATCAACATTGGAGATTTTCAACAAATGAGCTCATCATGTTTATTTAAATACCAAAGATGAGGCAACATTTACAATTCAACACCAAGGGGGAGATTGTTAAAATTGTAATTGTGGTGTTTAATTGTAAATTTTATCTATGAAAGGGGTATTAGTGTTAATTAGATGATTTGTATAAATACCCCTCCATAAGTAATTTATGACTAACTTTATAATAAGCCTTGATCATAATTCTATAACAACTTCTCTCTAACTTCTCATTCAACCTCTCATCACCCTCATACACTCAAACACACACCAAACCCTAATTCCTCCATTAAACCTTCAATTAAGCTCAAGATTATTCTTTACAACATAACTACACCTTTCGTAATTTTTGGTCGGAGCTTTAATCTCCTTCATCATTTTACACTTTTAAGTTGCAGCTACAACTACCGTGTCAGATACCTCTAAAAAAATAAAAGTTGTAGCTAACAGTTTCGCTTAAAAGTTATGGTTTACAGCTCCAACTAAAAACACGAAACTACAACTACTTTACCAAACATTCCCTTGAACGAATGGATTTTGTGTTTGTAATTGGTTGTTTAGGGTTAAGAGAACACACACAAAACATTAAACGAACGAATACTTATTTGTGTAAAAAAATATAGGGCATTTCATATCTGTCCATCTAAAAGATAAATGAACATAAACAAACAAACAAACACATAAAAAAAAACACAATGTTTAAATTATGCATAATGCTAACTTACATTAATGTTTCTCCCTTAAGTATTAAGTACAAGATTAATATAATATATAATTTATCTAATATATACATCATATATAGTCGGATATATAAACAAATGAATACATACAGTAGCTTGGTAGATGCAAGAACCGCGAAACGCGAGGAATTTTTCACCGACGGAGTAGATGGTGTTGCCGGTGGATTTGTCGCCGCCGTTGGTAGGGGTTTTCCCATACATATATTTTTTTTCGTCGGGCTTTATCTTTTCCCTAGCTGATTGTCAGAAGAAAAAAATGAGATTGGTTTTGGTGAAAAAACAAAAATAGAAGGTGAAATATTGTAGTGTCTATGACCGTATGGTTGTGTTTAATCAGTCCGTAATTCACTACTTCCTAAATAAAATAATATACTTAAAATGTATTAATTAATTTTAATAACTAGTATTTTCTTTTTTTATCAAGCTAAAACAAAACACTGTACTATTTTTATTATATTTGAGATTTTTCTTACAATGAGTAAGATATCAAAGTGACATCCAATTGGGAAAAAGTTTAAGTTTATTAGATCTATATCTAGGTTTTAATTAAAATAAAATAAGTATTAAAGTAAAACAAATAGAATAATAGATTTTACTGAAAATCACCGTGCATCATGAAAATTATCGTGCATTAAATGTTTCGTGAATCTTTATGCATCAATCATGAATTAAGGTTCAAGATCTTGTCCTATTCATTTTACTTTAATACTTATTTTACAATATCTAACCCCCTATATCTATATTTATACTATGTTTTTAAATTTTTTATGTATCTATATCTATATTTATTCACAAAAATAGCTTCGATAACTTTTCAAACAATTAACAATAATTTGTTAAATGTTTTTTAAAAGGAGTTATATTGATTTTAGTCATTTATTAACCATCATTTAATATTCATAAACAAATAAAAATATCATTATTCTGATTTTCGGTTATATATTTCACCAAATATATATACACGCTAAACAATTGTCGGTATTTCATTAATCGGATAAATTTAAATGGGTCGGGTGAATGACTCGGTTTGAAACGAATTTTAAATATTCAAATCAAACTACGAAGCGGAAGAATGTTAATGAACTATTAGCAACTATTAAAACGCGTGGTATCATTTTAGGAAACACTTAATAGTTCTAACATCTCATCTCAGAATCATCATGCAATGCAATATAAGTGACTTTAATAAAGACAACTAACCTCATTGTAGTAGACAAGATCCCTCATGATGTGGAAGATTCCGGAAACGAGATTCCAAGTGTAGAAACCCTCCGTAAGTGCGTGCATGAACAATGCCTCCAACCAAGGATATGCAAGACACCTTTAAGCTTACGATTGCAATCGAAAAAACCCTAACAAGCTCCCTAAAGTCGAATTCATTAACCTAATTAGGGTTCCTGAATTCGAACCTCACACACACCAAAATACAAAGAAACCTTTTTTGAAACTAATTTAAGATTTAACGAAAACCCTAAATAGATAAACCTAAAACAATTCACGTTTTTTTTTCTTTGGAGAAAGTGAGTTCCACCAAACAGAAAGAAGAAAAGATATTTTCACCTTTGTGTATGTATAAGGGTTTTCACATGAATTAATGAACTTAGGGATTTAGAGGCTTTATACAGAGAAGTCTTTTAATAAAATTAGGAAACTAAAAACCTTTTATTTGGTCCCCTAAATTCTCTCACCACCTTCCAAGGAAGGTCCTAGAACCGCCCTTGGGGCTGGGTGGGTCAAACCGGACTTTCTTTATTTGATTAATCAGCTATTAATTAATTATGGACTTTTAACTATTAATTATCCAACAGTTAATTTATATAATTAATTAAACTCTTTCAATAAGTTATTTATCAATCAATTAAAACTAACTTCAATCGACTATTATAATAACGGTTGTCGCTTTATCCTTAATTAACCCGTGTCAAATTATAAACGTATAATTTAATTAAAACTATTTAATTAAATGCGTAAATGATCAAATATTATTCCCTTGCTTCATGGTGAAACATTATAATTGTTCTATTGTGTGTGACCTTACAGTTTCAAAGATCTGAAGACATATGGTTAGTGAGGTCTACGAAAGTTCACACAATTTCAACAAGGATAATTCAAAGGCGACATTCGCTGAAACCGTTTATCACACCCTATCATATTTTATTGCACATACATTGAGTTCTGCAATGACTGGAGTGCGTTTGGTTCACAGATTCTGATGGAATATGATGGAATTGAAATTCAATTTCATTCCTTAGTATGTTTGGTTGATGGAATTTCATTCCATTGGAATGTAAAGATTCCATCATGTGATGAAATCTTCATTCCTTAGGGTTATTGGATGAAATTTCATTCATTTCTCTCTTGAATTTTAAGAAAACAAAAAACATTCCATCAAATTCCATTTATTCGGAATTTATTTCCTGTGACAGATTTCATTCCTTACAAAAATATTATGTGAAGTAAATGCGCTCTTAAACCTTTCAACCTCGACTAACGTGCATTGCATGAATAATGTTATAATTAATTACTAGAGGGATGCCTTTCTAATTTTTACTTTTTAACGGACTATTTAATTTCGTTACAAAATTTTTACATATATCAAGTTAAAAGATTTATCTAGCAAAATCGTTATAAACAAAAGCAAGAATCACGTTTAGTGCATTGCTTAAGATGTATATCCGGTAAAGATCCAAACACGAGGCCTATTGTTACGAAATAAAACATTTTAATATCTTGATAGTCGTTATAGAAGAAATCATATGCTCGTCATAATTCAATTTTTTATATGGGACTAGGTTTTGACTCAGCTTACAAATGACTCACAGCTTACAAATATTATATTCTCATTATTATTCATTTTTCACAAGGTAATTAATTTAATCTATGATAGAAAACTTACATATTTATCTTTAATCTACCAATATATATATAAAAAGGTCTTAAATTCTTTTATAAAAAAATAAGGACCGTTACATGAGTTCAAACTTTTAATTACAACCCTTAAATCAAAAAAATAAGATCATTACCATATTTATTATCAAGTTTACACAACATTAGTCCTTTTACTTTTTATAATTAGTCAAATATAAAAATATGTATTTAATAAAGTAAAAATATATTAATTTAGGTATATATAAATTTGGAAATAGTTTATTCAAAAAATATGGTCTTACGTACGTAGCATCTTATTGTTGTAAAACAATGACCTAATAGCTAGCAGATATAGATATTGTAATAACAATAGTGAATAGAGAGAACAAGAATAAAGAGAATAAGAGAATGATTTTCATTGATCTTTAATTCTCTTAGTTACAACAAAATGACTATATATAGAGCTATATGAGTATTTAAAATAAATACAATCATAATGATATAATAAATGCTTGGGAGTTACGAATGTGGATAGCCACATATTAAATATTTCATAACACTCCCCCTTGGCTATCCACGGGTCAAAAGAATATGCCTCGTTAAAACCTTACTAGGGAAAACCCAATGGGACAAAAGCCTAGTGAAGGAAAAAGAGTACATAGTTCTTTCGATACGCTTGGGGATGCTGCCTCATTAAAAACCTTGTCAGGAAAACCCAATGGGACAAAGCCATGGCCAAGGAAAAAAGAGTACAACGCGTATCTTCTCCCCTGATGATTATATCACTTAAGTTCCTTGAGTCATTAATATCACGAACAAGCTTCCTTTGATATACGATTCGAGTAGTTGAAAATCCATAATGCATTATCTTTATGTTGATCTGCTGATTTTGTTCTTTTAGGATACATCATAAACTTGATGTGAGCACATATAAATATAGATTCGTATGTAATCATCCTGCATTATCAAAACAAACTAAAACTGCTTCGATAGGCTAGTATAATGTAACCTTATACATTTATCGTCTTTAGCATAATAAAATAATATACATTCTTATAGATTATCTGTGGATAAGATCTCTATCTTTAGTAGAAGAACGAAATCAATATATTGGAATATACGTTAATAGTGACCCGATGCTACTCAAATATAGTATTTCGAATCATAAACTTATCTCTACAAGGAATGAAAAGGATATTTATCAATACCATTTTTCTCACCAAGTGATCTATATCAATACCAAATGATCATATATACAAATTATTTATTTTACTCAATAAATAGTATACCCAAGATATTTTCCTCATCATATAAATTCCTTGTGAGTAATAATTTATCACTAGAATTCTTTGTTTATTCAAGATTTTCCACCTCACACTTCCAACATAAAATTGTCATGGAGAACTTTGGCACTACTAACGTATTCAAGTTTTATATTTCTTTAATATCTTTGGACAAATATATCCAAGCTAAATTTCAAAGAAATCGGCTTTACCAAATGTCTATTATATTTGCTACATGTTGTTTTAAATGATTTTTCAAACATGTTTGTAGTAGCTTTGGGTCATTAATTAGATACTTCAAGTAATATTACAATTTAAAGATACTTCACATACTCTATGCACTATATATAATATCTTCAGAGCTCAAAATAATCCGTAAGACGCATTTTCATATTATTTTATATTGCCAGAATTATAAGATATCAATAGTTTCATCTACCACGTGAGAATAATACTCATCGTAATCAAGTCAATATCTTTTGCGAAAAATCCTCATTCCATAACATATTTTACAATGACCCAGTTATATCATATATGGACAACCACTATATATTTATTAGCAATACTCCATCTTGGATGTCCATTACTTAGAAGACTATGCCTTATGTAACATACATGTGATTTGTCATTTATTTTTCGCACTCATCATTTATATCATAAAATGTTACATATTTTGCGTATTTTCCTTTTGGCCAATAATATATATATCTTAAAACAATGCATGATTTCAAGATCCTAATAATTTATCCATAGTACTTAGCGCTATATCAAATTCAAAATCATTGTCGACGTCGATTTCTTATTCGATGGATTCCATAACTCTTAGACATGATATTGCTTATTGAGATCTCAATGTTTAATATTCACTTTTTCAGGTACCTAAGGATTCTTTAAAACCTTCATGTCTAGTTGAATCAATAATCTTTAATAGGGTCTTTCATACCTCGAATTTGACCATCTTATTTTCGAGGAATTTTATTTAGAATCGACTTATGTACTATGCTTCAAACATAGGTATACTCATTACTGATCGGAGCATTAGCAGCTGACATATATAAATTAATCACTCTCCTTTTGGTCAGCCAACATATCTGGCAATTACTAAATATAATATATGAATTATCCCATGAACATTATATTCATATAATTTGATGCAAGGATCTTTGATAATTCATCTTTTGCTTGTTTCAACTTTAAGCTGCTTTTCATATCTCCTTAATGTTGGAAACATCTCCCCCTAATGTTGGGAAAACTAAATTATACCAATGAGAAACATAAGCCATAAAGAAATATCCCAATGATGGCTTTATTGACTACACACCTCTTTCATATATCAATGCATACCCAAAACAGTCATACTAGTGTCTAGTTAATCACACAGTTTCGAACTGAATCAAAGCTATGCACTTTCAATGCAAGCATATTTTCCCAACATTATTTCCAACATTCTTAGAGGTCTCATCTTTGTGCGTTGTGGTGGAACAACTTTAACATATATCGCACAACCAAAAATTCTTATACGAGACATATTTGGTTTCTGACCATAAACCAATTTCAGTGGGGAGGAAATACGATAAAATATTGACATGATGCGAATTCATATTATTGCTTGTAAAATAACATGACCCCAATTTATAAGTCATTCATTTTGCTCTCAAATGATCATTATGAAGGTAATCATTATTTCCAATACAAAATGGAACATGTTCTCAATCTTATACGAGCAATTAATTACGCAAACTTCCATGTTGCGGCTTTAATGACCCAATTAGACGATGCATCGATTTAAAACACTAAATGGTCCTTTGGACAATGTATAAGCCTATACACCTCCTATGCATATGTTCCATTAATTTAAAGGATTCAACCTTTTTTTTTTTATTTGGCATATACTTTCTTATAGAGTAATACTCACAATTTTAATAAGCACTTTGAATAATCTATTCAATCTTCTATATATTTCGCATCATCATTCACCGGAGATGGTCTATCCGGTTATGCCAATTAAGCAAATAATCTTGATTCATAAACTTCTGGTTTATGATCACGTGTTTAGATTGGAGAATTTAGTACAACGGTGCTTTAAAACTCTAATTTCTCCTTTAACTTGATTTCAACTTCTCTTCAGCTTTCGTACAATTCAATGTAACATTGATATTATAACGGAGAATGACAAAATTGTGCTTTTAGAAGAGCAATAGATGTCCTATAAAGCATACTCTAGCATACGATATATAAGTGACAAAAAAAACGTTCCATACAATAGCATAAATAAAATCATATAATGCATCCTGATGAAGGTTACCTTTAATAATTAATTAATTAAGTTTAAGTTCTGTAATGCTAATATCCCTCTACATAACCAATCTGAAAAACTCAATCTATCAATTTCAATATAGTCGTTGTTATCAGAATCAATATATACCTCATATATAGTATATTTAGTTTTCCTTTCTTTGGAAACATAATACATTAATCATTGACTCAAAATATAATAATAAGATCCTTAACTAGCTAGCCATGCAAATATAACAATACAAGTAACGTAATAGTACAAATTAGACAAATCATAAAGTTCACCTATCAAGATAGTGTCTATGTATATATATCGTGTATTTTATTCAAGAAAACTTTTTTTAACATGAGTTTTAATCTCAAGGCTTATATATATTCACAAATTATATAATTAAATGAAAAGACCAGACTCGATAAACAGAAATACTGAAATTTTTTTTTTTTACACCTCACTGCGCCGTAGTGGGTCGAGCACTCCCCACTGCGCCGCAGTGGAAAGCCTCGGCAAAGAATGGGACAAAGCCCCACTGCGCCGCAGTGGGCTTGACACCCTCCCACTGCGCCGCAGTGGGAAGAATATCATTTCTGGACGAGGAAAACCACTGCGCCACAGTGGGTAAAATCACCCCCACTGCGCCGTAGTGGGCAGCGTATCAGCAACCCTAAAAACATTTTGACGCTAAACTGAACTTGTGACCTTCAAATTTCAAAACGAACTTTAAAAAACACATCTCAGAGATTACCAACAACATTACAAACACATTATAGACAGGTTTACAACTTAGTCTAGTTTCAAAACTCATGAACACCATAAATGGGTCGTTTACCCATTTGACGCTATTTTCGTCCAAATACAACTTCATAATTTGCTGAAACTTACACCTGCCCATTTACACAATTTAACAAAAGAAGACCATCAAGACGAAATGTATCAAGAGCCAAAAGGTGAGGAACTTCTAAGCCTCTAAAAGCCAAATCTAGCCATTCATCCATGAATGACCTAATACCTTCAAGTCTTGCAAAATTCAACTTCAAGCTCTATCAAATCTTTCAAATCAACCACACTAGTTCCTTCTTCCGGAACTACCTATAAAAGAGTGAACAACTAAAATATAAGCAAAGGCTAAGTGAATATACTTGCATACATTTACGAATACAAAGGAGGGCAAAGTACAAGGACTATAACATGTAACCTATGGCATCGTCATGTCACATTTACATATTCACCTTGCACACTAACTTCATATATATGGATCCATATAAGCTAAACAATCATATCTATCGGGATTCTTAGGCCCCGGAGGTTCTTAGGCCTCAAATCATATCAACTATCGGGATTCTTAAGCCCCGGAGGTTCTTAGGCCTCATAATCACAATGCCCCACATGGGCTTATGCCACCTCAATTACCACACATGGATTTTTAAACTTCAACATGAAATCGTCAAAACCACCATGGACAAAAGGCTTCAACATGATGTGGTCAATTGATCCAACATAAACATAAAGGTATGCATATATACTCACCTCCTCCGCAAAAATAACAACAATGCTAAAACGAATAAGCACAAGAAAGCTTCAACCTATAATCATATCATAAAATGCATAAGCTTACATTCACAACTTGACTAGTTCAACCTAGCCATTCTCAATCACTAGCCTTTTCTAAACCCAAAACCCAACCCATTTGTCATTGAGTTACTTTCATCTTTAACTATAACATTAGGTAGTTCAACCTACCATTTTCATTCACATATCGATAACTAAAATATTCATCTTTTCTTACAAACTCAATTTATTACATGAACTTATCAATTTCATAATCAAACACATCATATAACTCAATGACAACTAGGTTAACTAAGGAATTGGAGAAAATTAACCATAATTCATTTCCTAGTAAAAACCCCCCAAATTGGTTCACTCTATGAACCCTAATTTTCCCAAGAAAGATAGAAATAAAGTAGGGGAAATCAATACCTCAACAATGGAAGACAATAGATTAGGGTTTTCAATTCACAATTCCTTCCTCCTTTTTCCTCTCAATTTTTGGCCACCACCACCAAGACCCACAAACCCTAACTTTTGAATTCTTGAATGGAGATTATATGTTGGTGATGATTAATGCTATAAATTCTTCCTTGAACTTGAGAGGATTTATCTTTGATTTTGAAGGAATGAGATGGAATGCATGGAAGAAAGGTGAAGAAGAAAGAAAGTTAGTAATGGAAGAGTGATTCATCAACAAGGTGGAGGGCTGGCACTCTTTGGAGCTGCCACGACCCACCCCACTTTTTGTGGGTATTTTACCCGCTATCCGCTAAAATTCCAACTAAATTAACCCCATATCTAAAAATAAAATACTAGGAAATTAATTTAATGTCAAAACCATGAAAAAGGGTTAATTTCTTTTACCTAGAAATATTTAGGGTGTTACAACTCTCCCCCACTTGGAATGGATCACGGTCTTTCTTTGTCTTAGGACAAGAACCATGTGTGCCCATTTGGATGGCAAAATATCACAAAATTTCTCAACAAGAATATCCTTATCCTTCTCAACTCCCAAGCCTCTCAACTGATTAATGAGGCTAGTAAATCTGGTGTAGGTGCCAGTTAGACTTTCATTGGGAAGAGCAAAGAAGGATTCATACTTCTTGTTTAAAGCAACCTTCCTGGTGGCAATGGTGTCATTTCCTCCTTCAAACTGGAGAACTAATTCATCCCACATTGACTTGGCACTGGGAACAACACAAGTGTTGGAATTAGTTCCTCAGGGACAGCTGGGAGGATCATGTTTTTCAGTCTGGTATCAATGTCAACCAGTCTGCGATCCTCATTAGTCCAATGTTCTTCAGCTTTTTTCCTGGTACTTCTTCTCCCAGTTGTGTCAAGAAGAGGACTTACCCCACTGGACAGGGGTATATATGGTTCATCCTTAAGGATTTTCAACATATACCTCTCTATCCCACCAAAATGCAAGAGCATTCTGGCCTTCCATGTACCAAATGTCTCATTGCTCCCATCGAATTTGGGAACAGGAGTATTGGAATAATGTACATGGACGTGGCTGGCTACAGGTGTTGGAGGAGGAGAAGGGTTGGTATTTAAGGGTGTTGTAACATTAATATTTTGATTAGACTTATTTTGGGGACCAGAACCATTCTCACCTTCAGCAGACATCTAAGCAGACCTAGGTTATAGAATTGAAACAATTCAACCTGCCTGCTCTGATACCACTTGAAAGTCCCAACTATATAATAGATGAGTGCTGAAGACACCTCTATGTCGATGGTGAATGTACTTTGCAACACATTCACTTAATCTGGACGTGACCAGTTAGAAGTGAATAGTGTACCAGGTTAACTGGAGTTATACTTATTAAGGTGACAATCGAATAAGTATATACAATGCAATAAAGTAAAGTACAAGTAAGTAAATTGGTGAGACAATATGTAAATTTTCAAGTGTATTTTATTTATTGATTGTTAAATAAAATACAAGGTTGTTGCGGAACCAAGATAATACACGAATGTAAATATCCTAACAACCTATGAAATACAATTGATTTATACTTGGAGATTTTTTTGTCAATCGAAACACTTAAAGTTGTGAAATGTTCCTTTTTGCGATTGAGAGAATATTGCACAAGTTCACCAATAATATTGCAGAATGTATATGTTTGCGAAGTTGTGAAAATGCTTGTGCAAGGACCTCTATTTATAGTCGAAGGTTGAGCATTGGGATCTCAACTTCGATGTACAAATATGGTTGACAGCACACAAAAGTATTAGTAAATAATTTTTTGTGTGTGCTAAATATAGTAAGACAAAAGATTACTTTATTCAACCACTCTACATCTTTGAACTTTTATCCACATACAAGATTATTATCCGGGTATTATTAATTTTGTCTTGATACATGAAGCAACATCAAATAAATATTAAGGTTTCCATCTATCTTATATGTAGAAAGTTCAAATTTATTAATAAAATAAAATAATTGAATAATTTAAAATTCTAAACATTTTATTTTATATAACTCTAAAACATTCTTTTAACTCCTAATTGCTCTAAAACTTAATTTTTATATAGTTATAAAGAATAGACTTAATAACGTTATTATCTGACATATCTAAGTTTTAGAAACGTCATGAGACAATTTGTATTTATGATCATAAATTTTCAACAACTTTTATTTATTTAAATTTGTCAATTTATGATATTATAAAACGCTAACTTCTCAATGATTATATATTTTTCCCGCGTATTACGCGGGACAATAATCTATTATTTTATAAAACAAACTTTTTTTTTCTTTTCAATCCTTCTGTATTTAAATTTTAAAATAAAAACATGTTTAATTATCCCAAATATTAGTTTAAAAATCTTCTTTATGACAAGTGATTTTCACTTAATCTTTTTATCAGTTTTATCCTTTGATTTCTCAAATATCACCATTCTATGATTCGATAGAGATCCTCTAAAGTTACAATCAACTTTTGAGTTGAATTTTGAGAAACCTTAACCTTCTAAATTAAAATCAATAGTCAAAAATTAAAAACTAAATTAGACATTTGACTTTTAATCAAAGGGTTGGAATCATTGTTGTTAAACTCTTACGAGTCACGAGTTGAGTCAATTTATACCAAAAATGAGTCGACTCATTAGGTGACTAATCGATATCATGTCTACAACTTTCACAAATAATAAGTATATATAATTTACATTATTAACTATTAATATAAATACAAACTTACAATTATGATAACTAAATGGTCCAGTTTGGTTTTACTGGATTGTATAATATCTAAAACCATAACCAAACCATACAAATGGTTTACGGAAAAAAACAAACCGACGGTTCAAAGTTTTGATTTAAAACCAACTCCGGTCTAAATACCTCGGTTTAAATGGTTTAGCCGGTCTGAACCAAACCGTGCACATCCCTAGATGACTCATTTTTGTCCAGACTCTTATGAGTCGTCGTGTGAACTTTGTAAGTCCCAACTCAATAGATGGTACTCTATTAGAGACACCTCTATGTCGATAGTGAAGTTTCTTTGTGTAACAACCGCCTTAGAAATAATTTAAATAAATCCATGATATGTTCTAGTTTCGAATATGTGCTCACATGAAGGTCTATTCAATCTTAAATCTTGAATTATAAGACGAGTCTATGGTCTATTGTGATAAGAATATTAGGTTTCAAGACGTAAGCGATTGTATTCAAGAAATTCTAGTCCGAAAATGTTTCATTTAGACCCTACATTTATTAGAATCATTCATTAAGGGAAAACTATAAAAGGGTTAGAAAACCCCATTTTTCCACTTCTTCACCATTTTCTCCCCATCTCACCTCTCTCTCTCTCTAAAAACACACACATACATTCACCATCTTCACCCACAAAAATTCATCATTTGATTTTGAGTTGTTAAACCAAGATTTCTTGCATTTTTAGCTTCCTTGTGATAATCAAAACATATTTCTAGCATCGATTTTCAGGTAACCACAACAAATTTTGAGATTTTCATCAAAATAAAAGTTTACTTTTCAAGTGTATGTTCTTGATGATTTGGTCCATTTTTGGTGTAAAAATCGTGTTAAAAGTTAGTGGGGTTTGTGTCTAAAAGTGGTTAGTAACCTTTTCGTGATCAAATTTGGGTCGTAAACATGTATTAATCTTCAAAACCCTCGTTTTTGTTTGAACAGTCCCAAATTCGTCCTAAAAACACTTAAAACGAATTTAGTATCCTAGAAACGAATTTAAGTCTTCCAAAACGAAGTTAAGCTTCAAAACGAACTTAGCAAACGAACTTAAGCTCCAAACAAACTTAAGTCCTCAAACGAATTTAAGGTCTATCTTCGTTCAGATACACCTTACGAATTTAAGGTTTATCTTCGTTCAGATACACCTTACGAATTTAAGGTCTATCTTCGTTCAGATACACCTTACGAATTTAACGTCTATCTTCGTTCAGATACACCTTACGAATTTCAGGTCTATCTTCGTTCAGATACACCTTACGAATTTAAAGTCTATTTTCGTTAGTTGTAGAAATCAGATTTTATACTTAGTTGTAATCCAAGTCTATCATGTACAAGGAAACCCTAATTAAGGTATAATCAAGACATATTCGATCTTGTTTATCAAAGTGCGAGTTCAAAGACGTTCATTACGAGTCTAGTGTATGAAAAACATTGTTGAGTCAAACGTTTAAAGATCTTTAGTAAACCAAATCATCAGTACATCAAAGACACTTAGTGAATAAATAATCACGAGAACTAATACATGTATCCATCTATGCTCAATGGTTTGTGATTAGGTTGACATCAAGACATACTTGGATTCGAGTAGATATATTTTACTATATCTGTGCTTATACTCTGTGCTCGCAGAACTACATTGTAGCAGATCACTGTGAGTCTTCGTAGCCCCTTTTTCTTTACTTATTTCGGGGTGAAAGGAATGCTACTCATGCTTTTATACATGCCGTAACTACTTTTACTACTCTTCGGCTATTTGACTACTTGATACTACTAGCCGGTCCTATTGAGGATTGTGTGTGCTCTATTGATACTATTAGCCGGTCCTATTGAGGATTGTGTGTACTCTATTGATACTATTAGCCGGTCCTATTGAGTATTGTGTGTGCTCTATTGATACTACTAGCCGGTCCTATTGAGGATTGTGTGTGCTCTATTGATACTATTGGCCGGTCCTATTGAGGATTGTGTGTGCTCTATTGATACTATTAGCAGGTCCTATTGAGGGTGTGTGTGCTCTATTGATACTATTAGCTGGTCCTATTGAGGATTTTGTGTGCTCTATTGGTACTATTAGCCGGTCCTATCGAGGATTGTGTGTGCTCGCTTACTTATGTGCAAGTTGGTCACTAGCCACTACATACTACTTTACACTTGAGATCTATTGACGGCATAAAATGCTTTTATACTACTTGTTTATACTCAAACCTACAAACTCACCAACCTTTGTGTTGACTCTTTTAAGTATTCCTTTCAGGTAATCAGGCTAATCGTGGCTAGGAGTGGTAGCATGGGACTATTAGCAGACTTCAGGATTTAGGGTTGGAGTTTGCATGCTTGTACTTTGTGGTTGGTGGCAATATGCCCAATCGTATCCCCTGCGTGGGACTTTTCGTACTTGATTTGATCATCTTTGTTGAACTTGTGTGTAATAACTACTACTATGCTTGTTTGGTTATGAAATTGACTATTTATGTTTATTCTAAGCACTCATTTAGTATTCCTATGTAACATCCATGTGCGCGTGTGCTTTATCTTACATCCCGAGTTTTCCGCCGCTGTCGGGGTGTTACACTTTGCAATACGTTCACTGAATCTGGACGAGACCAGTTACAGTGAACAATATACTAGGTTAATCTGGAAGGTTTACTTATTAAGGTGACAAGTGTAAATAAGTAAATACAATGCAATAAGTAAATAACTTGTAAAGTAAAGGTGAGAAAATATGTATTTTTCACGTGTATTTTATTTATTGATTATAAACAAAATACAAGGTTGATGCGGAACCTTTGAAAGTATGTAAATATCCTAATAACCTTTGAAATACAATTGATCTAAACTTGGAAATTCTCTTTGTCAATTTAACACTTAAAGTTGTGAAATATTCCTTTTAGTGATTGAGAGAATATTGCACAAGCACACCAAAGTATTGCAGAGTGTAATTTGCAAAGATATGAAATTGTGTAGTGCAATGTCCTCTATTTATAGGCAAAGGTTGACATTGGGATGTCAACCTTGCCGTACAAATATGGTTGAGAGCATTTAAGGAAGTGTTTACTTTTCCTTGAAAATGCTTGATAAAGTATGACAGAGAGTATACTTTGTCCAACCTGCTTTATGTACTTTGTACTTTATACAAGGATAATATTTATTATCTGAGTAATAGTACATAAAGCAATAAAGGCTTTTTTATCGTAATCAGTGTAAAGCTTTGTAAGTACTTTACACTGATACTCTCCAGTCTTGATCTGTTCAGATTGCCACTGGGCTTCGCTGCCATGGCCAATCTCTTTCTTCCATTTGATGTCTTCGACTTTAACTGGACCGTCTTCTGGATTGAGTCAGATTTTCAACTGGAGGAGGTCACCAGTTGCATAAACCGTACGTTGCAACTGGAACTCTTATATTTCTGGACAATTCTTTAGGTCTCCAGATGCAACTGGAGACTGGCCAGTTTTGCTAAAACTGGACCTAACAAATTCCCCCTAATTGTCCTGAAATATTGCCAAGTATTTTCAAACTTGTTTCTATACAAGTATAAGTTTGAAATACTTGAGTTTGATAAAAACCTATTAATTTTCCAAGGCATTTTTATAGATCATCAAATGCCTTGGGTTCAATTTTACTTGTTTGTAGATTTTATCAACTATCTAACTTGTGGGTTACAATCTGGCAACTTGTATATACGACAATTTTACATAAGTTACAAGAAAGTAAAATAAAATTACAAGTAGATAGATAGAAGGAAAACTTAAGCAGATGAGATTGGTTGTTGATCTTCAGGATCCAAGTTCAATCTCTATTCCACATTCTCCTTAAACTTGATCAGACTTTGGAGTACATAGATCCAACCTTTCTCAACCTTGTTCTTTTATTGTTGAGCCTCCAACAAGTTCAACATCTCCACATGCTCAGAATGTCCATACTGATGAACATCAGGATTCTCAGTGATAAGCTTGGCTCCTTGGAAGTATTAAATAGAAACCACAAAGTGCCTTGCTCCAGGTTTGAGTGTAACATTTAAATCTGTGATTTTACCTGGTTAATATCTCCGCTGAAGGACCTTAGTTAAGTATGCACGTGCTTCAGATTCATTTGCCAGTTTAATCTGGGCAGTGCTCAGTTTCTGTACAGTAGCTCGGATATCTTCAGTTGAAGGCTCATTTGGTTCTACCCAAGTCCTTAGTTTTGCATCCCTTGGCAAAGCCTTTTGTTTTCTACCCTTGGACTTGTGTGGGTTCAATACTTGCTTAACAGCCTTCTTCACTTGTTCAATTCTTTTGAGAATCCCTTCAGTTCTTATTTCCATGGCCCTCTCCACTGATACATTTAAACATTTGGCATCGTAACCAGCTTCATCATCTTGATAATGTTTATCCAGTTCTACCTCCAACATTTCCTTCAGGGCATTCACAATTCTTGCATCACTCTTGATTTTCTTGTATTCAATCAGTTGCATGCCAAGAAGTTGTGCATCAGTTGTATCAACGAGAGTGGGATGGAGACTTTTCCTTGATTCTTCTTGATTGATTTTCATTTGTTTCTTACTCTCCTTAATCACATACCCAACTCTTGCCAGTTTCTGGCTTTCACTTTCTGTTACTGGAGGCAACTGGTCAACGTTGCCAGTTTCTAACATAGGTACATCGGTGGCCAGCTTCGGGGAATTCATTCGTAGCCATTGCCTTCCTTTTATCAACATTCCCCTATCAACCACATCATCAAACTTTTCAATAACCTGCTCACCAGCATCAGTACTGGCAGCAACGACCGTTTGACTAGCATCAGTACTAGTCCCAGTCCTAACCACAATCTCCTTTCTTGAACCTGAAGCTTCAACAAGAGTGCAAGGGACACGAACAGATCTTTCCCCCTTGGCAGCATATAGTCCTTGCCTTATTAATTCAAAATCGGCATGACTGGTGGGCAAGCGACCTAGAGGCTGCCATGATTCCATGTTCTTGCACTCTTTAAAGACTCCACATATAATGCAAACTGTCCTCCACAAATGATTAATTTCTTGAGATTGAGTCATGATATTTCCACAAGTGGTGTCTTGACTCTTTTGAATTGCTTGAAGTATTTTTAAATCATCTGGAGAGAGCCCAGTTGCAACAGCTTCTTTTACAACCTCCTTCTCCTTTTCTTTGCCAACTTCAGTTGTCAGATTTGATATTGCAGTAGAGTGATCAGCTACCTTGCTGGCTAGAGTGTCTAGACTGCACCTCAACTGATCGATCTCAGATGTAATGGGAGTGAGATCAACCTGGGGCACTGCAGTCTTGGTGATCTCAGACATCACCTTTTCCAAAAATACTTGTTCTCTAGCAGCCAAGGTCTATTCAATCTTTTGACCAACTGAAGAGGCAAACTGGTTACCAAGCTCAGTCACATCAAGACCAGGTTTTTTAAATAACAACTTCACTTGTCTTTCAAGTTCCTTCAAGTCAACCTCTGAAGATCTGACAGTTGTATTCAGCAGGTTGGTAATCGAAGATGTAACTCCAGTTTGAGTAAGTGCAAAAGCCTCCCTTAAAGATGTTTCCAATTGATTGGAGGAATTGACTAACTCATTGAGCGTCTTGAATACCAAGTCCTCATTTTCTGTAAACTTGTTAATCCCCAAATCTACAACCTTAACGTTTGTCAGATGTTCCTTGTTGTATTTGGAGAGGGACTTGGTAATTTTATCAAGTGTCTTTTGAATCTCCTCCACCCTCGTAAGAAGGTTTGAGAGATTGATTTGGAAAGACACAAACTAGCTATCTAATGACGGAGGGGAAGGTGTCACTGGACCAACTCTAAAGGCTACAGGTACAACTGGAAGAGGAAAAACAATCGTTGGTTCTCCAGTTGTAGTAGCACCAGTTGATGGAAGAGGAGTTGTTGAAGAAAGAAGGGGAAGAGATTCAAGTTGATGTTCATGCTGAGAATGCTCAGGTGTGAACGTCGCCGACAGTGGTGTAAGTATGTACCTATTTCTAGGCACAAAGAGTGAGTTAAGTAGAGATCTAGAGGCATGTGGTGGAATTTCTTATAGAGATGAGTAATTTGGTGAAACTGAAACTTGTGGTTCTTGGGGCCGACCAAGGAGAGAAGGGAGCTGATTAAGTACAGTTGCATCAGCCATCTCTTGGTCAGATTCAATCTCAGATGAATCCGAAGACTCAAGCTGAAACTCACCCTCATTTATGCCAAGATCCTTAAATGTTGGGGGTGGCTGAACAAGTTGTTCAGACTCCTAATGACAAGTTTGAGTTTCCTCAATGGTTTCATTAGTTTGTGGAATTTCTTCCTGGAAAGAGGTCACTGGTGCCTCAACTACAACTGCTCTTTCCTCAGTCGTAATATCATGGGCCGCAAAGTGTGAAATCTCGACCTCTGGTGGTGACTCACCAAAAACTTCGTTGATTTGTGCAAGAGTGTCAGTAATTTGGCTGACACGGACTCTAATCTGGGTTGGGTTGACCCAGTTATATCTTCACCACTTCCTCCTACAGAAATTGTGGAAGTGGTTGCTTGCAGTGTTCCCATTTGACTTTCCCCAGTTACCTGTTGGGAGGCAACTGGTGGGCTAATAGGGTTAGTTTGATCAGTGGCTCGTGCTGATGTAGACCTCGGACGAGTGTTACGAGCCCTTTGGGGAACTGGAACACCTGTTGGGAGGTGTCCAGTTGGGTTAACGGAAACCGGTTCACTAGAACTGGCGGGGATAGACTGTTGTTCAGGCTAAACAACTGTCATAGTGCCAGAGGACGAACCGGTGGGTCCTGATGTGTGAAAATCTAGTTAAATTAAAATCCTTAAAAATATTCCAAATCGAATACCACACACAATCGGGCAGTGGACCCATCCTTATGCAATATAGATTAAAGCAAGTAAAGGTTCGTTCCACGGAGACTACAAAGAGCTAGCGAGTTTTAAGTAGTTAAAAATATTTTGGTTTTTTAAAGACACCACGTCATCTTGATTTTTATATTAAAAAGTTAGTTGATTGAAAGAGTTAGAAATTCCTAAGAATTTATCGAAAAAAAAATTGTTTTGTATCAAATAGGATGAGAAGATCATCCACTTTCGACTCTGTGATACACTAACTCCGGTTGCATTTAAATTAAGACCCAATCCAAATATGTTGACAAGATAACCTAGACTCGAACAAAGAAACTCACTTGGTGGCCGACAAGCTTATAACTCTATTCAAAATCCATTAACTAACTAGTTCAATCCTAGAAAATTGGCACCACCAACGTTTAATAAGATTTACCCTAATTAATTAATTTTTTTTGCTTAAGTATTAACAATTATGTTTACTTGAGATTAATGTGACACCATCAACTATTAACTCCTATTAATAAATCGTTTCCTATAATTACTATGCCGTTTACTATCACTCCATGAACTAGCACCAATTACTCAGACAAATAATTGAAATCAAACTTATATACTTCCGATACAATCGACAAAGCATGTAAGAATCACCAACAAGCACAATAATATAGAAAAAGAAAACGATTCATTAAGATCACGACATAACGTTAATAAAATCAACTTGGATTAAAAATATGCAACCATAGTCAATGTATCACTTCATCTCAGTGGATGACGAATTATTTAGCTACTCATAATCATAAACATAGCACAAAGAGTAAATGTACAAGAGAACATATTGTACCAATGTGTAGAAAACAAGTAGAAGCTAAGAGAATTGATAACCGAATGTCTTGAAGCTCATGAACAACCCCTAGACCTTGATGGACGAAAAAGCTGTTGAGTATTGCCCCAAAGAACCCTAAAATCGACTGGAGGTGATTATATATCGAATGGGAGGGTTTTGGTCTTGTATTTATAGTGAAAAATCAAAAACCCTTCAGCCGACCTAGTTTATGCGCCGCACAAATGGTCTGTGCGCCGCACAAACCTTACTTTCCTTATTTTTGGGCGCCCGATATGCGCCGCATGCCCCTCCTGTGCGCCGCACAGGAACTTTTTCCAAATTCCCTCATCAAAATTCCTTCTTCTTGTGCGCCGCATAAAGCTTCTGTGCGCCGCATAAAGCTCCAGAATTCACGAAACTTGTATTTTTCAACTTGTCTTCACTCGTACTCGTCCAAGAGTCATCCTAATGCATCTTTTAACCTTCCAAATGCCATTTCTAACCAATGTACCTGTTCTAAGCCTGCAATCACTAACAATACCATCAAAGCATCGAATATACATACAATTTGCACATTATTAAGCTTAAAACGACTTATAAACGATATGGGAATATGCATATAAATGGACATATCAAATCCCCCCATACTTAAGCTTTGCTTGTCCTCAAGCAAATTCAGATTTCAAAACATTCATTCCCTTGGTTCTCAATTGCAAAACATGACAATTATTAAAAAGAAGCAAAACCATTAAGAATAGTTAAGCAGTTTTAATCTTAAATAAAAAATCGAAATGTTTGACAATGTTTGAATGATCCACAAGCCTCGAAAACACAACTAAGCACTTTAATCAAATGAAAGAAGAACATCTCAACTAACTTTCTTCAACTAACAAACTATTGGGTTGAAATATTGTATCAATCACTCGAAGCCTAGTCGTGATGCATATATTTTAACCATAGGCTTGTAATAGAATCGTCCCTATGTCGCCATGGCGCTAGCACCATATAACGTCTATCAAAAGAGGTAATAAACACGGCTGTAATGTACAAAGGCTTACAAGGGTCATTAACAATGTGTATGGAAATTTTAGGGATATAATTGGTGTTAAACGGAAATAACACAACAATTAACAAAGTTTTAAATAAGTCTAATCCAACACAACCCATATCACTAGTTGCCCTCTAACTACAAACCAAAAGACGTTCTTCCGACTTTACTCCCCCAATAGACCGATTACAAACCGACACCATTGTGGTGTATCACCTTCAAACGACTTCAAACCTCCTTATCTTACCAATATTGGCTTTAAACAAACATTGCCAACTTCAAATGAAGATTATAATCAATCAAAGAACACTTTGTTGGTTTAAACTTATGTTTCAACTCTACATTGATTTGCCAAAAAAAATGAGGGAAATACCAAATGACAGTCCAAGTTTGTTTTTATCTTCTTTTTTTTTTTCTGTTTTTCATTCTTTTTATTCTCTTTTCTTTTTAATGAACTACTTTTACCCTGTCTAATTGGTACCCCCTTTTATAACTTTGAAACTCGTTGACAAATCATAACTCATACTAATTTGAATAATCTAGACTTGATCCATAATCATGACGACATCAATTTACCCCCAATAGAGAATACACCAATCCGACACAACCAAGACAACCCCAAACCATCCAACTAGCATAGACAACTAATGATCAACCAAGGATTTCGACTATCGGTATAGTGAGGAAAGGTTACATATTTAAGTGGATTTAAAACAAACAAAAATGTGAGGCTCAACATGTTTTCTAAGTGTATCTTGCACTAAAAATGAGTGCAAACAAAGGTTAAACAAGGGAAATTCACTAACCAATGTGATTAGTTACTAAAACACATGCATACAAACATGGTTAAACAATGATAAACATAAACAAAGGGTGAATAAACAAAGAACAAGGGTTTAATCTTAAATTTACCTCTTTATCATCTAGCAAACTACGGGACGATCAACTAAGACAAGTTCTAGAATCAACGCTATCACCGGCACACTCATATCAAATAAAGAAATAAACAGAAATGGAATAAATTAACCTCAAACTTGCACGTCATAGTTCAAAGCTCTAAAAGAGACTTTTACTTCCGGATAAATCCAAAAGCCTATGAGAGGGACAAATTTACAAGGCAACTAAACCAAAACCGTAACACCTATCAAATCTATAAATGAATCAAGATCTCACATATTCGGGTGTTTTGTGGTAGAGTGTGCTAGTCATGTAATCAATCCCGAATGGATTTGCCTTAACGATCATTCAAAACACATTTCACAATTTAAAATAGTTTTACCAAAGGGAATATAGCTCAATTACTTACTAGTATGATTAAATCTTACTCCATCCGTCCCTGTTTAAATGTCCAAAATTGACTTGCTGAGTCTTTCTTCTCTAACTTTGACCGTAAGTATTTTTGTATGTATGAAATAATACCAAATGAAAGTTATATCAATCAAAAATATATCTAAAGCTCAATCTATTCATATGTTTTACATCAATTGATGTATAATACACACAAAATAATTTACAGTCAAACTTGTGAAAGAAAGACTTTAAAAGTCAAAATAGGACATTTAAATTGGGACGGAGGGAGTAAATGACAAAGTAATTAAACTATAGGACAAGCAATGAAAAGTTTAAAAATTTACTCAAAAATCATCAAAAAGAGGTCTCAACTTCACCTGGCTTTTTCCTATTTACCTACCCCCCCCCCATACTTGAGTTATACAATGTCCTCATTGTACAATGATCTAAGGACAATCTATGAGAAATAGGTAAAAGCAAAAATAAAATAAAAGAAAAAGATCTCGAAAACTTGTCGGATGTAGGTAAGTGTTTGTATGCTCGATAGAACCATCAAAAATGAATGGGCGCTGAACTTACTGCCAACATATGCACATGAATTGCTCCTCTCCAAAAGCATAAAACACAACCAAAAGAAAACCAAAACATCATCAACAATCATTAGCCATTAGTTTAAAAGAAATCACCATACCCTCCCCCCATACTTATTGTTCACCATACAAACCACTAAACTAAGTACGAAAAAGGAAATAGTCTTAACGCCAACAAAGGCGATTACAAACCAAATCAAACAAACAAACCAGCAAATACCAAGTCTACAGATCAAATCAAGCAATAACATGATGACTCAATGCCCACGGAAACCGACACCGCCATCTACCATCAACCATCATCAAAACTCAAGAGGACGGAAAATAGAATCCACACCGTCTCCTCCACCATGACCATCACCCTCAGAAAAGAAATATCCACCCAAAATAATGTTTGGCGTACCCATAGTAGATCTCCCTCCAGCCTCGTCTCCCACCGGTGTATGATAGCTAAAGTAATTCCCCTGATAACGGGGAGCACCGGTGTACATACCAAAACCCGAGGACTGGGATGCATGGTTAAATGGGGGAGGTTGGAAGCGATATTGCTCCTGCTGGTATCCCTGCTGAGGGAAAAAGAAGTCAAAAGCACGCTCGTTGGGAGGCGTGATCGCTGGAGGAGTATAACCAACAAACTCAGTAAGCTCAGACTCTGAAAGACACTCATTCTGCTGCCTATGATGTTCTTCTATCTATCTCTCCCAAAGTGGACGATAATGCTCCTGCTGGTCCACTACTCGATGTAACATACCAATCATCGAGCGAGTCTGATCAAGTATCAAATCCATCGACCCCTGCATACGGAAAAGATGACCCTGCAAAGAAGAGGAATCAAAAGCAGATGATGAAGAGGATGCACCACCCGTGAACCTAGGCTCACTAGTACCATCCTCTCTACGTCTCCTCCGGTCCGGTCTTTGGTCCCCCTCAATATTACCAATAAAAGTATCACGGTTATTAACCGTGACAACCAAACTAGCCCGCCTCAAATCATCCAAGCCAAATGACAAACAAGGTATCCTATTAAGCCCCCTACTAGGCCTCAACCCATCCACATTCAACTGCCCAAAAATTAAAGAAATATAATTCCCGCAGAAAAGTTTGGGATCTCGGTGGGTTGCCATGTATCGAGCCAAAACATAAGGAGCACAAGAATATCTAGAATCTCCCCCCTCCTTAAACAATCTCATCAACCAAACATCCTGAGGTGTGACCTTATCAGCATGGTCACCCCTCTGCAGAAAACAATGCGTGATCAACTTATGCACAACACGTATCAAAAGATCCTCAATCTCTATATGCCTACTAGAAGATGACTTAACATCCCCCGACCCTCCAAGCTCTCTCCAATAAGCATTAACATCACGATCATCATCAAAACCAGAAACTCCCTTATCAAAAACTCCATTAAGAAGGAAGTCATAGCCATCAATATCCGCTAAAGATCTATCTCCTAACATCCCCGTCAAATAGGCAAACTCTGGCACGGAACAATGCCTCTATATCCCACCAGCCCGAAAATGAATCATCTTCTTTGTGTAGAACTCATTTCCATTCAATCTAGTATCAACTCTAATTGTGCTCAAAAACTCCAAGCACCACTCTCTAACCGGTGAATAATCACAATCAAATGCTTCCTCCCACATCCTATAAGCTTTAATTTGACCATTGGAATTCCTATACTTACACTGCATCATCCCTCTTAATTCAGTAGCAATTCCCAAAGTTTCAAAATCTCTCCAATTACACTACAAGAAATATGGCCTTTTAGGACCCTTTGTGTAGGACATTTTTAAAACAGTGTCCTAAAAAGCTCTTTAATAGGACAAAATTACATTTAAGGTCCTTTTATAATACAAGTTAATCAAACGGTGTCCTAAGAAGTTATTTAATATGACAATTGATTATCAGGGGTCCTATTATAACATAACTTGATAGGACACTTGGTAAATAACTCATTATAAATGAGGGTTATGGGACATTTATCTCACAGAGTCCTATTATAACATAACCTAATAGGACACTTCAAACTTGAGTTTTATTAATCTAAATTTATAAGACGCTTATATTTTATGGTATTATTATAACACACCATGAAAGGACACTTAATATTTAAGTCATAAAACAATAGGTTTAAAGAACCATTATTTGACAGAGTCCTATTATAACATAACTTAATGGGACGTTTGACATTTGGGTTTCATTAATTTAACTTTTATAAGACGCTTACTTTTTGTGGTATTATTATCATACATCATAATAGGACACTTGATATTTAAGTCATAAAACAATAGTTTTAGAAAACCATAATTTGATAGAGTCCTATTATAACATAACTTAATAGGACACTTGACATTTGGGTTTTATTAACTTTTAGAGGACGCTTAATTTTTGTGGTATTATTATCATCCACCGTAATAGGACATTTGATATTTAAGTCATAAAGCAATAGTTTTAAAGAACCATTATTTGATAGAGTCCTATTATAATATAACTTGATAGGACACTTGACATATGAGTTTCAGTAGTTTAACTTTTATAGGACGTTTATTTGTTGTGGTATTATTATCATACATCATGATATAGGACACTTGATATTTAAGTCATAAAACAATAGCTTTAAAGAACCATTATTTGATATAGTCTATTATAATATAACTTAATAGGACACTTGACATTTGGATTTTATTAGTTTAACTTTTAAAGGACGCTTACTTGTTACGGTATTATTATCATATCTTCCTATACTACTAAAGGAGGATAACAAGCTTATGTCACAAAGCTTTGTTGTCAGCCATTTAAGCAGCCACATCAGATTGATGATGTTTTTATGATGAAATTGGTGTGTTTTTGGTGATGGTTTAGTGTGTGGGAGAGAAGCTTCCCAAGGAAGCTATTTAATTACTTTCTAATAAAATCAATTTGATTTTATCACTCTCTTTCTACATTATTCAAATATCAGATTCAAATTTATATACTCTCCCCCAAAACCAAATCTGATACAAATTCATCATTTTCATTGACATCTTCCAGTATCAAAATCTTGATTCAAATATCAGATTCAAAGTTATTTCACCTTAAATAGGTTGCAATCATAATCTGGTTCTGGATAGCCGGAATTCTCGCCGGCGGTGGGCTGTCGGTCTACTCCTTAAATAGGTTGCAATCATCATTTACATATTGGTAAGTTAATTAATTAGTTGCTACATGATTTGTTTCCTTATATAGATTTTGTATAGATTTGAGTTTTTTGATTTCTTTATATATATATATATATATAGGTTTTTGATAATCTATCTTTTTTTTTAATTTATTTTATGAATTTGGGTCATGTATATTTTGAATTTTAGATAATCATCCTTTAGTCAAGAACAAGATGATGATGATAGGGGAGATTCTGGTGGTTTTTTCTTTATTGATAAAATGATTAAGTCGGGGTTTGGTCGTAATGATTTTTCAAAACGGTTTATGTTTTTTTCCTGGTTGTGAAATTCAGGCCGTTGTGAAATATGTGGGTCAGACAGAAGCCCTTGGGTTGGATTTCAATATCATTAGTGATGTCGGTTAATTCTTAGTATGAGAAAATTTTAGATTTGATTGGAACCTGTGGTGTCAGAAATTGGTCACAATTTGTGATTGATTCCTTGGTTTCAAATGGATCCGATTACGTTTTATTGGCTATGATGATGTGTATCGATTCAAAGAAACTTGTATTTATGTGCTCCTTGGCGTGGCAACTTTCTTTGATGCAGCCATGTTGAATCATTGCTCATACTTGATTATATCTGAGCCAAATGAGTATATGATGAATTATACGATCCAATAGAATCATTGGATTCATTAGCTTAAAGTTGGCTGTAAACCTGTTTTAATTTGTAAGTGAGTTCTTGTTTTAGTTCATTAGCTCGCAACTTGGAGTACAAGTTTTGATGCACATTAAGAGATATGCGAGTTATTATGGTTGTCCCTTTTTGATTGGCTATGATGATGCGTTTACATTCAATTGAAAGTAGGAAGTTATGTGTTCCTTGGCATGGCACTTGAGATGCAGTCATGTTGAACCATTACTCTTACTTCAACATGTCTGAGCCTATTTAATATTCGTACCCAAAATGTTATCTTCATACGAAAGTTATTTGCTTTGTTATACTCATCAATATGATGGTTTTCCATTTGAGTTTGTGTTCCTTGGCATGGCATTTGAGGTGTGAATGTGATCTTGCTGTAACATGGTAGCCTTTTTTGATGGAGCCATGATGAATCATTACTCTTGCTTGAGACGTCTGAGCCTTCGTAATCTTAAAGAACATATTGACTTTTTTATGGCAAACATGCTGATGCTGCTTTAGATCATTTTGGTGTGTTTTAGATTGGCTATGATGGTTGCCCATTTTAATTTTATCCGCTATTGTAGATGAAAAGCTGAATTAGAATTTCAAAACATAGTAGTAGACAACAGGCCTGTGGAATAAGCTGATTGCTCTAATCGTTGACCAATCATGTTTAACCGTTGTGTTCATGTGCTTTTATAACAATCTCTCTTCTGTATTTGCTCTAGATACAACTATGGCAATCACCAAGATGCATGAAGCCTTAGTCCATGGTCATGGAAACTCAAAATAGTTTAATCTATCCCAAAGGGAGACTGGTATAGGTGTCATTTTTGTTCCTCCTTTAGATAAGGTGTTTATATTAAAATAACATGCATGTATAGATAAGGTGTTTATGATAGAAGGCGCATAGATAAATATTGAAAGGTTAGTATATTATGGAAAGTTTTTGTTACACAAACAAATGGAAAGTTTTTATTTCATATATCTTCAAAGTTTTGGGGAATATGCAGCTACCGTATTACATGAACATTACTATAGGGGTAGGGTAGCAAGGGTAGGGCAACCTAATATCAATGCTTTTGAATGGTATGAAGTTGTGTTTGAATGGCCAGTGAGAAGGTAACCTTCATAATTATGCACCCACCACCTAAAAGCCCCCCATGCATTTTATGGTAAATCAACCCAAAACCCCCCTTTTCCCTGTTGCTCCTCCAGTATTGATGTTCTTGAAAGTAAGTGTAATGTTCTCAAATGCTTTATGTGGGATGACTATGTTGTCCAGTTTAACAACTATACAACTATATTGCTGGCCATAGTTATCATAGCTTTGAACAGATTCAACCTAATATATATATATATATATGTATATATGTATATTATGTAACTATAGATATAGATACATATATGTTACATGTCTTTTTTTAATGACTTATACTCTTTTATTAATTATGAGATCTAAAATAAAATGGATGATATAAGGTTGAAGGGCATATTTATTTTATACTCTAAAATAAAATAGTTGTTACACGTCAATTGCGTAGGCTGTTTGAATCAAAACAGTTCACATGCTTTATTATGTCGACATTAGGTCAATGAACCAACACCTATAACTAAAGCCAATGATGGCAACAATTCATTAGCTTGAGCAATTTGTTGACAGCAGGTGCAAATGCACCTGCTGTCAACAAATTGCTCAAGCTCAAGCCTCAAAGGTTATGAATGCACCTTCTATGATATTTTATTAGTTGATTTTATTAATTGATTTTTATTGGACAGATGATGCTAATAAGTATTTTACTAAGTGGGCATTTATTGATATACACTGATGGTGACTACTAATTACCTGCAACTAATTATCCATTATCGTTTTGAATGGGTCGTTTAGTTCAGGTGGTACACGAAAACGCGCAACAAAGACCCATAATCTTTTCAATGTTGGTGAAGCAGTCAATTTGCAAGTAAGTGACCACTTATAAAATTCATTATTGTATACTAAACTTTTTTGAGGTTTTGTGTATGTGACCTTGCTATCACATGCCAATGGTAATTAAATTAGTACTTTTCATGGATAAAAGATTGAGCTGCATTATCGATAATGGATCAAGTGTTGGGAAAAGGTGGGTTTTGGTTAGTTATTTAAGGCTGGATTGATGAGTAGTCGTTTACCGATGCAAAGGGTGGGACTAGAGTTGTTACTGACATGAAAAGACTTGATCACAAAATTTTTCAAGGTCATGGGGAGTGGTTGGTCTGCCCATTGACTCTTATCACGGGGTTGTATGGATATGCAACCTCTGAATATTTAGCTACTGGTACAGGCCCTGTCATTCTTAAAATTACTGCATATTCTGAATATTTAGCCACTGGTATGGTGATATCGTCTCTTGAATGAAATGGGTTTCATTCTTCTAAAATGCTTAGACTTAAGCATCAGATACGATACTCCAGCTTTCATTATATTTCTCGAAACTTGCTTATATGTACCTTTAGGTATTTGGTGTCGCATTATTTGAACTAATAAATCCATATATCCAGGATGGTGAGAATGTGGCAACCCAGTCAAAGAAAGAAGAGAGTGAGTTCTGAAGCCATTGGCTCAGAGGAAAGTGAGTATGATCAAGTGGCCTTGAAAATTCATTCTTCTGTCTTGCCATTTAGTAAAAGGGACCCGAGGTTAATTATTTTGCTTTGATATCGTTTCTTTGTTTCCAAATATCCATGAAAAAAAGAGGCTGATGTATAGTTATTTTTGTGTTTACTGCGAACTGTTAACTAAAATGACAACTATCTTGCTATGTTTCTCAAGTTCACTAAAGTTTCACGTTTATCTTCATAGGGTAAGAGGGGTGTGGCTACAAAAAACAATGTTACTTCAGTATACATGGTTTGAGGTATGTCCCGAGAATATTGAACATGTATATATTAATTATGTTTTGAGAATGGCTTTATCTCAGCCACATTTATTATATATGTTTTGAGAATGATTATATCTCCATTGTGTTTACAACAAAAAAATGAGTGGTTTTGTCACTTGAAAAGTTCATGTTTGATATTTTTTAATTTGGGTTCTTTGATGCTGCTTTGGTCTCTTTTTAGGTTGTTTCTGGTTTAGGGCAAGCTTTTAGCCCATTACCCAATCTGCCAAAGAGGGGTTTAAGTTAAAATTCGTAATGTGTGTTTCGTGACTGATCAATTTAACTTGTGTCATCGGATACGATCATTTGTACATGACAAGAGGTGTTGTGAGAGGGGTTGGGTCATGAAGCAGCCATTGCAAGTTAGTTTTGTTTTTAATTTGTAATTTTAGTGGTAATGATGCATATAGAGTTCATGTTTGCAAGTGTTGTGGGCGGATGGCTCATACAAATTAAAAGAAAGCATTGGTTTAAGCCTTTCTCACCATCTTCCATGGTATATTTATGTTTTGAAAGTCTTACATGGCGTATTTATATTGTGAAATCTGATTAAGTCCTATTTGAAACATTATTAACCCTTTTAGGTGGGTCTATGAAGTACATGGAAGGTTAGTACCTATTTTCTTTCAAGATTGTTTTTGCAAAGCGTTCGGGACAAATTGAGTAACAAGTCAACTTTGGGTCTTAACAATTTGTGAGCCTTATGTAATATTCTGCATATACATACTTGCTAGGGTACATCTATAGAACATCAGGAAATAAAAAATAATCTAACCCTTTTCTTTTATTGTGTAGTTATCCCAATATGCATAATGGTACCTGATTTTATCTTCCAAAACTGATAGCCATATACGAGTATATACCAGCAACAATCACCATTTTGAACTCATCATGCACCCTAAGGTAATGGAACTATCAAGGTGCAAATTGAATTATTTCAAAAAAGATATATTAATAGCTAATTCTCATTCTTAGTCATGTGTATACTGTGGAAAGCTTTGTGATGACCGGGAGGTAATTCGTGAGCTGCAAGCAGCTGATCAAGTTGAGGAGGTAACAAATTAGATCCATCACAAAAAAAATTTATTTTTTGAGGCATCATTAACTATAATTATGTTGTTCTTTGATGATGTTATAGCTAAATTCTGAAGAAGCTAAACCTCTTGCTGTCCAACGGTGAAAATTTACAATTTGGAATTAATTCAAAGGTGATTACTTTTATTAAATTAAAACAGCCTTTCAATTACAATGCAACTTATTGTTTATGCTTTTTGCAGACAGGAACTTACTTGCATTTTTATATGTTATTTTGTTTATATGGATAGCTAGGAACATGGGAGAGTCAACCAAGTGCTGGTGCTAAGAAAAAATTTGAACAGCATATAGAGTTAGTAGGGTGGCTCGTAAGGCATCTGAAATTGTGCCGTTGTGCGCTTAGTATTATTCCAAGGATGAAAAGATAAAAGAGGGTATGAAGAGTGGGAAGAAAATTGAGTGGTTAAGTACTCAAGTGTTAAAGTCATGAGATTGTTTTGACGACTTTTTTCTTTCTTTTATTATTGTTTTGGACGAACTTGAAGCAAAAAACACAGTTACAGTTTGTTTTGTTTTGATTTTATGATCATTTATCTAATTATTTAAGTAGGTTAATTATAGCAGTATATATAGTGTTTAAAATTTATACAATAGCTCAATGTGAAATATTTTTCCTTAGTTTAGTATCTTATATGGCATTTGTTTATAAACTCTTTTATATGGCATTTCTTTATAAAATTTTTTTAGATGAAATTAAATTAACTTACAATTGAACTAATCAACATGTCCGCGTTTTACGCGGGATCTAAATCTAGTATCATAATATAGGACACTTGATATTCAAGTCATAAAACAATAGCTTTAAAAACCTTTATTTGATAGAGTCCTATTATAACATAACTTAATAGGACACTTAACATTTGGGTTTTATTAGTTTAACTTTTATAGGACGCTTTATTTTTATGGTATTATCATTATGCAACATAATAGTACACTTGATATTTAAGTCATAAAACAATAGTTGTAAAGAACCATAATTTGATAGTGTCCTAATATAACATAACTTAATAGGACACTTGACATTTGGAATTTATTAGTTTAACTTTTAAAAGACGCTTATTTTTTATGGTATCATTACCATGCACCATAATATAAGACACTTGATATTAAAGTCATAAACAATAGCTTTAAAAAACCATTATTTAATAGAGTCCTATTATAACATAACTTAATATGACATTTGACATTTGGGTTTTATTAGTTAAACTTTTATGGAACGCTTATGGTATTATTATAATGCAACATAATAGGACACTCGATATTTAAGTCATAAAACAATAATTTTAAAGAACCATAATTTAATAAAGTCGTATTATAACATATTCTAATAGGCATTTGACATTTGGGTTTATTAGTTTAACTTTTAAAAGACATTTATTTTTTATTTTATTAACATTTTTTATATTTTATTGTATTATTTATAAAGAACACATCCATTTAGAAGATTTTTTACCTTGAACTCAAAATACTAAAAATGATAACAAATATTTAATACGAGTATCGTTGTTATTATAAGGTTAACATACAAGCATGGAATGCATATCTGAATCGATTAATCTACCATCACTGATATATTTGATATTAGATGCTACATGTAACAACAGTATAAGATTGATCCCTTTAAACCAAGGCTCCATATTACTTACAATCAAAGCCAATGATACATCGATATTTTAGGTTATTTTTAGAAACGCGCTTAATATTGATAGCAACACTTTATGTTTACATGATTATCATGATACCTAAAAATGGACAAACATAATCGTGCACAAAACGAGAAGTCTTTCATGTTTAAACACCATAAATATAAATATTAATAACAAGAAGGTGGTAACAAGTTGGGCATTTGGTCTGGTGGTATGATTCTCGCTTTGGGTGCCAGAGGTCCCGAGTTCGATTCTCGGAATGCCCCTTTTTAGTTTTTCACAATTTCCATGTCGGTTTAAGTAAACTTTAATAAAGTAATATAACACAAACGGGCATTTGGTCTAGTGGTATGATTCTCGCTTAGGGTGCGAGAGGTCTCGATTTCAATTCTCAGAATGCCCCTGTTTTTATTAATTTATTTGTTTATCTATTTTTTATAATTATATAATATGAATGGAGTATATCTGCTCATATCTTTTCTCAATGGGTTTTCGATTTCAACCGAAGAGCACTCCTTTAACTTGCTTCCTTGTTTTTCCTATGAAATCGTTATCGAAAAAGAAGACTCCATGTACATATTATTTCAATAAACATTTAGAATACATATAAATGGGATTGTTTGTAACGGTTAGGATCAAATAGCCTGGTTAGGGTCACAAATTCACGCTAGCCCCAGTCCTTTGCGGATTTCGAGTAGTGATTCTGTGATTCCTTTGTAACGGATTTGTCCTCCATCTTTTGGTTGACAACCGACAAACGATGGCTCACAAAACAACTCCAGTCACTAGTAGTATTCCGTGAATCTGTTACTTCTAGGAAAACTGACAGATGACATGGTGGCTAAGACTGCCCTGATACAATGAAGCACAAGTGTAAACATCAAGCATAGTTCTACTAACCCTTCCATGTAGTTCCCACAGAGAGCCCTAACTGCTTGAAGTAGACATGATCACTTTTCATTACTAATGCAATTATTTAATAGATAAAACTAGGTGTATATGCGTAACAAGATTCTAGCATCTGATAATCAGTTTTGTTGCAGCTAATATCACACTGATTATTCTATCCCTACATAACTAAAACAATAATAAGCAGATATAGGTTACCGATACACTAGAAAGTAACAGCTGAACCTGATGTTACCATAGTCAACCCCATCACTTTTAGAGCATACATGTCAGAAATTTTTAAACATAGCTATAATGTAGTTAGAGCAAAGGTAGCAGAAAATTATTAGCCTGTAGCTCATGTTATTAGAGATTTTACAAATTATGGTACAAAAGTTTGTTACAAAAGTGAACTGTGAATCCGCTGGGTAATTCTAACGACAAACTAAACATTTTGCAGATACAAAAATGTGCATATTTCATTTGTTCAACTTACAATTTATTACATTGTCAAACAACTACCAAAAACAAGAACTTTCAAAAAGAGGGCAATAACATTGCATACCTCGAGGGTAAACTATAAGGCGACAATCACGATTTCCAATTTGAAACCTCCTGCTCTTGATACAAAGGCCAGTAATCTTTCTCTTTTTAAGAAGATCCTTCAACCATGTGAAATTTTCAATCCTCCACGTGAATTTCCCCATATGACCATCTGACTTTCGAGCACCACTCCCCATTCTACTTCCAATCAATCCTCCATTCTTGAGAAAATTAATGTGCTCCTTGATCACATGAAACGACGTACTAAACACAGCGGTATCATCCACCAAAAAACCCGACTCAGCCCCACAAAAGTCCATCATTTTCATATAATCGTTCCACCCTAAACTAGAATTATCACCACCCTTATTATCAGCAGCAAACCGTCCATATGAATCCCTATGCATATGATTCATCCCTGGCTTTTGATTCAAAACAGACATTTGAAACAAACACCAACAACTCCTATCAGTGGCCGACGCTTTCTCAGTATCTTTACTCTCCAAACACATAGACAAATGATCAACCCCATTAACACAACTCTGGTAGATACTAATCCTCAAATTACACTCACCCGCAGGAAAAACCGGGCTCATTATCTTCTGGGTCTTAATCATATCTTTAAACAACGTAAAATTATGAACTTTTCACGTAAACTTCCCACTCAAAACATCACCCCCGACAGGTCCATTCATCACAACAGAACTCGACACAGACCCCGCCTACACCTCATTACTATCTCTCACAAAACTAACCGACTCATTCAAAATCAAAATATCCGCAGTTATAACAACACAATGATCATCATTAAACATAAAACCCGACTTCAAATCAAGTATACAATCAGACGGCGTAAAATCACACCACCCTTGTGACTTCTTTTTCGCCGAGAACCTATGCCAAGAATCTCGATGAATAGACTTACTATCATCAACAGGGTTTACAACAGTTAAACGATAACTAGCGAAACAATCCCATTTCGACGAAGAAGTCCCTCTAGGGTCCATTATTCCTTCATAACAACCACATCAGTCAATTCTTTAACACAGTCATTTCCACATAACAAACAACCTCAAATCAAGTTGACTAGCACAATTATACGTTAGATTAATCCCAAAACTGAGATATCGACATTTAAAAAGGTACCGACATAACCAAAAAAATTTACACTAACCATTTTTACTTTTCACTTCATTCTGTCACTAACTAAAACTAAAATATACTACTTACTCAATTCAAATCATAACTAATTAACTAAAGATCCAAAATGTAGCCAGTCTTACCCAAAATCATTAATACAAAAAATGAAATCAAGTAGAATTCTGAGCAATTCTGGTACTTCTACAACACCAAAATTGGCAGAGTATAACTTACAGGTAATTTTTTTCAACATGTATATTTTCTGAAAATATATGCAATAATATAATGAGTCGTCTATAGATATTAAAAGAGACTCAGACTCAAACCTTAAGATCCAAATTCTGGTACTTCTACAACACCAGGCCAAAGAAAACACAAGACCCCAATTCGAGTGGGAAAGCAAAACCACCAGAATCATCCTAGGAGTTTCAATTTTTTTAATTAACCAAAAAAACAGCAACCATAGCCAACATCATACAACACAAGCAAAAACCAGCACAAAAATCAGCCTATATGCATTCCATAATATTTCTATGTATATACAAATAAAATAAACCACTAGAAAACTTAGCTTTTATTGTCGGTTCCGCATGTTCCGAATACCATCTAGCAACCACATGACCTGCTTTAGTCTACCTGTACAATAAATTTGTATCCAAAACTTCATTTTCAAAATTGCAGGAACCAATTAAAAGTTAAAACAGAGGTCTTCTACAAGTTACAATTCAAAACAACCCAAAGAACCCAATAGTAAAAAGTAAAAGGAAGGCCATAGTAATATTTATTTAACTGACAGCTTCAAATAGATGTTCATCTCAGTAAAATTGATCCTAAAGTATTATTCTCAGCAATAATCCCCTATTAACCACCTCTAACGAGCTCAAAATTTATCAATTTGAGGACCCATAGACGTCTCAGTATGCAAATGTGTTTCTACATCATCCAGACATGTTCGTTCATCCATGTCATAATAATCTCTGGGCGTTGTCTTGATCACAACTTTCCATCCCTTGTCAACACGATCAGCAACATAAAAAACTTGTTGTGCTTGACTAGCTAGTATAAAAGGATCATTATGAGGCTTCAAACCTCTAAAATTCAGTAAAGTAAACCCATTTTCATCTTCTTTTTTCCTTGAACCAGTGGAGATCCAATCACAATCAAACAAAACTACTTTCTTGTCAACATCATACTGCAACTCAATGATATCCTTCAAAACTCCGTAGTAAGTTACATCGCCCACGATAGGATTGATATATGTAGCACTCGAGAAGCTATTTGTCATGGCCTCAAGCATAACCCCACTATTTTGTGTTTTCCTTTTCTGTTCTAGATCTTTTGTGTGAAATCGGAAACCATTTATGATAAAACCCTTATATTTATTCACAAACTCAGCTGGACCACTTGCCAAGCTCATTAGATCATCTGTGATTCTATGATCCCCTCTGTCATACAGCTCCTCAACCTGAATTAATGTAAGATGTGATAAGTTTTGGTTTTAAATCCAACTATTAGAAGCTTGAAAATGTTATATCACTATAACTGTATTTCACAAGTAATACACCTATGTCTATTCCTTACATGATCTTGAAACCACGACTCAAAAGTATCACTATGCAAACGTTGAATGTCATGCTCACGTAATTTCCGATTTTCATGACGAACAATCGCCAAATGTTCTCTGCAATGTTAAAAGATGACAATAATGATAACAACAATTGTAAATAATAATGTAATAAATGGAACTCACAACTTCTATTATAAATACTTACGTTCGAAATTCATCAACTTCACTGCAATTGAACAACACATATAAATGTGCTTTAGCCAAAATTTCAAGGTCCAGTACTTGTGCCACTGTGGCACCAATAGGACGACCCGGCATAGAAAAGATTGGTAAAACATCCTCATAACCACCGTCATCATAATTTCGACTTGTCTTATTATGTATGGTCTGGACATCACTAGATAAGTACAATGAACAAAATGACAAACACTCTTCAGCTAAATATCCTTCTGCAATGCAACCTTCGGGTCTGCTCTTGTTTCGCACGTAAGATTTTAATGTAGATAAATACTTAAGTAATCAAAAATATTAAGATCGGATTCAATCATATTCTTTAAAAAAAGGTATGTACCAAAATATAAATGTGCACCTCTCGATTGGATACATCCAACGGTAATGAACTAGCCCTCCTAATTTGGCCTCTGAAGCAAGATGAACCGAAATGAAGCAAGATGAACCGAAAGATGAACCATGACATCGAAGAATGATGGTGGAAAAATCCTTTCTACATCACAAAGGATTTTTCCAATCTCGTCTTCCATTTGAACCAAATCATTTGGATTAAGAACCTTTGAGCATAACTCTTTATAGTAACGACATAGCTTCATCACCGGATAACGCACGTGCTTAGGCAACACATTTCGCAAGGCAAGGGGGAGCAAATGCTGCATCAGAATATGGCAATCATGACTTTTAAGGCCAAACAGTTTTGGAGGTTTTAACTCTACGCATCTTGATATATTGGCTGAATAACCATCTGGAACTTTCACCTTTTTAAGCACACGACAAAATATATCTTTCTCTTTTTTATCCATCGAGAAACAGGCAGTTGGTAAAAAGCGTTTTTTGTTATTCTGAACTTCAGGATGAAGTTCAGGTCTAATTCCCATTTCTTGTAAATCAAGGCGTGCTTTCATATGATCCTTGGTCTTTCCATCCAAATTCATTAGCATTCCAACGACACTCTCACAAACGTTCTTCTCAATATGCATTACATCTAAATTATGGCGTAGCAAGTTATCTTTCCAGTATGGTAACTCAAAAAAAAATACTTCTCTTCTTCCAATTAAACGGTAGATCTGGGTTGGTCTTCACAAGTTTCCCAAATTTAATTTCAAAACCAGCTAGCTCATCAAGTACATCTGACCCTGTTAACCCACGTGGTTGCCTCTCTAGTTCTTCTGTGCCATCAAAAGACTTCTTATTTTTTCGAAAAGCATGATCACTTGGCAAATTTCGACGATGTCCCATGAAACAATATTTTTTGCAGTGCTTTAAGCGCTTTGATTTTGTATGCTTATGGCAAGAAGGACATGAAAGTTTACCTTTGGTGCTCCATCCAGACAAATTTGCATAAGCTGGAAAGTCACTTATCGTCCATAACAAAGAAGCACGCATCTGAAAATTACTCTTTGTTGATGCATCATACGTTTCTACTCCATTGATATCCCACAACTCCTTTAGCTTAGCCACCAACGGTTCCAAATAAACATCTATATTATTTCCAGGAGCAGATAGGCCAGGTATAAGTAAAGATAGAAAGAAATAAGGTTGTTGCATGCACATCCAAGGTGGTAGATTATATGGCATTAAAACAACAGGCCATGTACTATGAGAAACACTCATTGTTCCAAATGGGTTAAACCCATCACTCGCTAAACCAAGCCTTACATTACGAGAATCAACAACAAAATCAGGATGCATAAAATCAAATGTTTTCCAAGCCGGGGAATCCGCAGGATGTCTCAAGTAACCATCTTTTGTTCGACTTTCTTCATGCCATTTCATGGAGGCAGCAGTTTTAGATGACATAAACAACCTTTGCAACCGTGGTATGAGCGGAAAATAACGCAAAACCTTTGCACCGATCTTCTTATCTGTATGAGGTGTGCTTGAGTCATCTTCAGGATCATCATCACTTGCTTTATACCTTGAAAGTTTACATGTATCACATTTTGTTTTATCTTTGTTTTCATTCCAGTACAACATACAATCATTAGGACATGCATCAATTTTATCATAACTAAGTCCTAACTCTCGTATTATCTTCCTTAGGTCATACAAAGACTTCGGTATAGAAGCATGGGGGAAGGCTTCCCTCACTGTATCAAGCATCATACTGAAACCCTTGTCACTACATTCCCCAACACACTTAGCATGAAACAGTCTAATGATAAAAGAAAGCATCGAAAACTTTTTACACCCAGGATATAGTTCTTTCTTTGCATCTTCCAACACCTCATAAAACTTTTTTGCATCTGTTTTTGGCATACTCTGGCTTTCATTTTGTGATTCTACTTCATTTTCTTGTATGTTGTCGCCAAACCCATGGAAGGTATCATGCACCAACCCTTGCATGTCATCTTCAGCATCCTCCATTGGAGTGTCACATGGTTTGCAAATCGAAGGTGCAATTGTATAACCTTTAAAAAACCCGTCACACAGCAGATGTGTTCTAGCCTCTTCCTGATCTACCCATAATTGATTACTGCAATTAATGCATGGACATGATATCTGTCCATTTTTACCCTCAGTTTGAAAGATATAATCAAGAAATTCGTCGAGGTATTTTCTATATTCAATGGTAGATCGTGGTAAAGACATCCACCCCGTATCCATCTTAAACCTGCTTTAAACAAACCATAAAACATTAGTAAAAAGAGTTCAACATAATTAGCAAATAAACATTAAACTAGTGAAATAAACACCGAGCAAGTTTGGAAGTTGTGCATACAAAGACTAAGCACGATAATTTCAAGTGAAAATGAATGTCTAAGTGAGTTTCTTCAACACTAAAGAACAGGTGACTAATTGTAAACACCTAACAAACTTGAAAAACACCGAGCATAATGATATTTATAATATTGAGCTGATTATCTGTACATACTAAGCAATTAAATAAACTAGCACCTGATCAATACTAGACACTAACTTAAAGCAATGAGCAATCTGGTGAACTATTTAAGCACAATATTTAACAGTAGCAACACTTAAACACCGAGCATAATGATATTTATAAAACTGACATGTAATTTCTTTGAAGCATTTGACAGATACAACAATTAAAGACATCTACATTTGTATTCTTAACCTAAGATTATCCAAATGACAAATACAACAATTAGTTTTAAAAAACCAAGAAAATAACAATGTAATAGTATCAGCCTATTAATACTAAGAAAAATTCTGATCAGAATGTAATAGTATCAGCCTAAGATTATTACATTTGTTTTCTGATCAGAAAATAACAACCTAGTTTAAAAAAACCAATGTAATAGTATCAGCCAAACAGTAGTTTAAAAAAACCAAGCAAATTAGTATTAAAAAACCAAGCAAATTATGCTCGGTACACAATCAAGTAATAGTATCAGCCAAACACTAGTGACATGAGTGAATCACAATGTAAAATCACAATATAAAATCACAGGCAAGCTTTGAAATCAAATTATGACAAACTAATTGAATATCACAGGCAAGCTTTGAAATCACAATGTAAAATCACAACTTAGGGTTGAAGAGAATGTTTTAGGGTTGACCTTGAAAAGCTTTGAAATCTTCTCCAGCTTCCCAAAAATAAAAATTTGAATTGTTATATTTAGGGTTGAGTGAATGTTTGACTGAATCAACGAAATACAAAAAGGAAGTAATGAATCAACGAATGTTTGAATGAATGATTCTGTGATAAAATCTCTCAATTTTTCTTGTAAATGAAATTCTGGAATTGAAAAAGGAAGTAATGAAATCAAGTAATTTTTAGAGATAAAATAGTTTTTTTTTTTTTTTTTTCGTTTGTAAGAAAGTTGTAGAAGGAACTAAAGTCATGACCATTTGTTATAATTATAAAGGCAACTAAGACATGACCATTTAGTAGTTAAAATTTGAATTGTTATATTTATATAATTATTACGTTGCGGGGGTCTCAGTTGTTTTGTTGAGCCGACTACGTTATTTAAAAGTGTATAAGAAACAAAAAAGTATTCCGTAGTGGAAACCCAAACAAGATGTGATATGGAAAAGTTTTATTATCTTAGAGGTGCCGTTACAAAATTTTCCCTCTTTATAAACAATGACATCAATATAGATGACGATGATATTTATCATTGGGTTATGTTGTTGTCTAGAATACGGGGATTTAAGGAACTCAGTTTAACAAATTGGCGTGCAACACCGGATAAGTTGCCTACACGTCTTTTCTCTTGCCTATAGTTGAAACATTTATGCCTTTAGAATTGTATTTTGCCATATTAAGCTCCACCATCACGGACGTCCATTTAACAACTGAAAATCGTTAAACAAAATAAAATATATATATCTAAGTGTCTTGATATTACAATACAAAATTAATTATTGACAATATATTTTTTTATTTTTAGGGTACGTATAATGTTTAATCAGTATATGTATAGTAAGGGCGTAATAGTTAAATTATGTTTTTTTATCTTTCTTTTTCTTAGAATAGAGTGAAGGCCCGATCAGGAAAAAAACTTCTACTAATCCGTCAGAAGGCACGACAATTAATAGGGATAAAGTCGGCCCCCTGAGACTTGAACATGTGATTGTACATGAAAATAATTATCTTTTAAAAATATTTATAAGTTGTCCTTTACATCATTTTTTTTTTTTGTTTTTTGACCATAACAAAATCCTGTTTTTTCTTATATATATATTTGGTTACATAACAACTAATGGTTCTAAACTTCCAACTAATGGTTCTAAACTATTTTATTAAAAAAAAAAAAACTGATGTGTTCTTCAATGGGTTTGGGTTAGGGTTGGCGGGTTTGGGTTGACGGGTTGGCGGGTTGAAAAACTCTGAACCTAACCCAACCCATTAAAAGTTTCAGGTCAGAAACTTCAACCCTAACCCACAACCCATCAACCCAAGACCCAACCCACTTGACCCGATAAGAAAATATACAATGAAATAAATTAAAAAAATATAAAACTATATTAGTTGTTTGTTCTTAATTTACCAGAAATAACATGGCATTATTAATATCATAACAATTAACAACGTATAGTTGGCACAAAGTTGATAAATTTACATTACATCAACGGTTGGAATTTGACAGCATTTGAAATCCTACTCTTAGTTTAGATCTGAAGTTAATTTAGGTTAAAAATACATGGAATGAGAATGAATCGTATGTATTAGCGTATTTTGAAGTATGGTTATTATATAAAATTCAATTATTTAAAAAGATATTGGATTGATGGGTCGACCTGATAACGCACCAACCCAACCCTAACCCAACCTGAAAAAATATAGGTTGGTGGGTCGAAAATAGCCAACCCAAACCTTCTTTTTTTCGGGTTGGGTTATGGGTTGGGTCGAGATTGACAGCCCTAGCGGGTACAACCCAAAAATGAAATAGGGAAAAGAAACTGATGGTATACAATATGAACAATGCACTGTTTCAAGTGTCATGGAGATGGATGAAGGGTTTTTGTGGGAAGTGTATAGGTATGGGTTGTGGATTAGTAGATTTGTCTGATGAAAAGAATGATCTGATGAGGGTGCTCAAAAAGAATTCCATTGAAAACCACATTTGTTGTTAGTTTTCTCAAATTGTTGTTGCTTAGAGTGTTAAACATCCACTAACGATTAGGACCAACAATTACTATAAAAATAAACTTGCTAATAAGTAATTTTTGAATCAATAGGTGAGTTGACCATGTGTATCTTCTAAATCCACTATGTAGGTCCCGGGGGTGAGTTTACCCAAGGTCTTAGGTTCAAGTCTTGGGGTTCTTATCTCAAAGAAATTTTCTATGAAGAAATAAAACAATTATTCACACCTAACACACATTTATTCACAATTTTCTTGAAGGTTCAAAAAATCTCTGGTTAAAGTTGCCTTCAACACGTCCTAATCTAATTCACCTTAAAAAAAATAAAACATTTATTCAAACATGATCTCCACACCTAACACACATTTATTCAAAAAATCTCTGGTTAAATAATTTTTTACTATATCTATAGTTCTATACATATATATATATATGCACATTTTTTTACTATATCTATAGTTCTATACATATATATATGGGGATGGGAATATATGGCTGTCGGGTATCTAAGCTTAGGTGTGGAACACTCACATGTTGTTTTTTTAATCCATAAAAATCATGGGGGCCCATGCATTTACTCATTAAACAAGAAATAATAAAATATTAGTATGTGAGGGGTTCCACACCTAAGCTTAGGTGCCGGACAATCTTATATTCCCTTTTCCCTATATATCTATATAATTATTAAAACAATAGGAATTCTAACCTTTTAAAGCCTCTTCAATATAAAGTTATTTTTAAAATTTGCCACATAAATTTTATCCTATGTGTCATTATCACATTTTTTTGACAATATTTATCCATTAAATATTAAATAAAAAAGATATTTATATACAAACTTAAGAAACCAAATCCCTTATATTTAAGAAACAAATCCCATATGCAAAAAAGAAAACTAAAACCGTATAAACTTAAATATGAGTTTAAATTTTCTATATATCTTTTTTTTCCCTGTAAAGGCAATATTATTTATCTAACTTTTTTGATCTTGGATTCATTTAATCAAATCGTATATTATCAAAATCATTTCATTATAGGAATTTAAGTATTTCTAACTAGATAATGATATCACAATTTGATTCATTGAAGTTACGGGTTATGCGGGTTCATTTCTTTTATGGGTAGCAATTGTTTTAATAAATATATGGGTTGTAATTACAATTATTCCTGATCAAATACAATATTTAGAGCAAATATGCAGCCACAAGATACTGTCAATCTCATTTGAAACTAATTTTCACTATACAAGTAGTAGACACCATTAGATTTCTAAATATGTTCAACTAAGTTTAATTTTTTTTTGGTATTTAAATGTTGAACATTATATATATTATTGATTTCAATGTCAATATTAAAACTTTTAAAAAATAAATTTAATATCTGCACATCGTGCGGGTAAAAAACCTTGTATATATATATACACGTCCTAATCGAATTCACCTTAAAAAAAAATAGTTACACCTAACATTCACACATAAATCCTTTTGTCTAAATATTCACACATAAATCAATACCTAGTTATGAATCCTTTTATATTTACACCTAACATTTACACATAAATCCTTTTATATTTACACCTAACTTTTCACACATAAATCAATAGGTGAGTTGATCATGAAAAATCCTTTTGGCGCTAATGAATTTGGGAAAATCCGCCTAATGAATAATCCGCCTAAATAATTCGTTTTATTTAGACAATTCAGTTCTTCCACAATTCAGTTTTATTCCACAAATTGTCTGTAGACCGATTCAGGTATTATTATTATTATTCCACAAATTATAATCATTATTATTATTGTTTGTTGTTGTTTTAGGATTTACTGTTTCACATTATTATTATTGTGTGTTGCTATTTTAGGATTTATTGTTTGAAATCTCATCTTGCTTGTTGATTCAGGGGTTTTGATAAAAATCGATTCAGGGGTTTCATACAAATCTCATCATTATTATTATTGTTTCACATAGATATATTGTTGTTTCATAAAAATCGATGGTTGGGTTTTAGTAATTGGATCGATTCAGGGGTTTTGATATATTGTTTCACATAGAAATCTCATCAGGATTTATTGTTGTTTCATAAAAGTCGATGGTTGGGTTTTAGTAATTGGATCGAAACAGGTCCAATGGTTTTAGTAATCGATAGTTTTCGTTGTGTCAAAACCGTATGTTATTAAAAATCAGTAAAAGTTGTGAATCATTGTTTGGATAGAATGATCATATCCAATTACTAAAAGTATACCAATCTGGTTGAATGCCGCTATTTCGTTTGTATAAACTTTTGATTATGGGTTATAGGTGGGTTTATTGCCAAGAAATGGTACTTGTTTCGTTGAATATTGAAAAAAATTAGTCAGGTTTTTTGGGTAAAATGGTACTTAAATTAGTTACGCCTAATAAACCACTTATGCGTTATGTATGTTTTATATATTATTTGATATCTGAATATCTTCTAGAGTGGTACTTGCTAGATATAAAGTCCAAATGGGTTTTGGAAGAATATAAAATACGGGCATTGTTAGGCGTATATTAAGTAGACCCAAGTTAATGATTACAGAGATGAGACATGTCACGATATATGTTACTGTAGGATATATGTTACGGCAGTTTGTCAGACCTGTACCTCAGGAGCATCTGTTAATGATTACGGGTGGATGAGCTCATTTGTGAGGTATCTAAATTTAGGCTGGGAGATTACTGAGGTCTAGGTTGTATTTAATTGTCAAGTAGGATGCTGCAGGTTGAAATGTTAGTTTTTCCGTCTTCATCAACTGTTACGTCGTTTTCCTTTTGTATGTCAAGTCTTGCAGTAAACGATTACAGGTGGATGAGCTCATTTGTGCTGTTTCATGGATTTTGCATGCTTTACTTTCTAGTGACCTTCCTCTGTCTATAAGGATGTTGGCATCACATTGTTTTGAGATGTATGTGAAACGTAAAAGTAAGATTTATTGAAATGAGGTGCATGATAAGGGGTGGGGGGTTGGAGGACCTAGTAATAGAAGCAGGAGCTTCTAACTAGAAGCCTATATATGCTTTATTAGTTGTGGATATCATAAGGAACCAATCAGCCGAATAACAAGGTTTGTTTTTGGCTGCATTTGTCATTAAGATTTGTGACTGTTTATAAGTCTCCTGGGACTCTTGGTTCTTTTCCTTTTGCACGATATTCCCATTAAAACCCTTAGAAGTCACCCATAAGCGTCTAAGTATACAACAACCCAGTTGCTGGTTATCACATATATCTAGATATTATGCACATCAACTTAAAATCCATAGAAGTCACCCATAAACAGATGGGGCAGTCGGTGAATGAACACCAAATGCACATCAAATTATGAAACTGAATCACTTAGTATATTAGCGCTCAAAGATTGCCAGGATCTTGTTATTCACAACGCAATTTGATGTTCTGTATATGACAGCTAATTATCCTTGCTATCTGCAATATCTTTAGTTGCTTTTGTTTCTATCTCCATTTTTTAAGTCTTATTTTCTCACCTTTAAACTTGATATGAAACAACCTAATAAGGAAATTGCTTAATTATTGTTCAGAATTTTCATTGCAGATGGTATTCTCTGAATCTTGAAAATAACATTTCTGAAAATGATTGTTATGATCTAATAATGAAGACCAGGAAATCAAAGGTGTTTTATCTGTTAATGCATAGCATCTGTTTATTAGTATTTCACTTTTTATACTCGGTGTTAATGCATAGCTTTCACTTTGATTACCAACGAGTGATCCAACGAGTTGCTTGGATCATACAGTTACATGAAACTCATTAAATACTTTCATCCTTTCTGCCTTTTGATGCTATGGTGGCTTTTAGGTTTATTTGTCTGTCTCTTATAATAACTTTTATTGTTTAGTGCATAATTTAGATTGGAAGGGTTTTGATTTCTCACAAGGGCTGACTGATTTCGAGTGACTCGTTTTTTGCAGTATGTGATTTAACTTGAAAATTGGGCTTTTGGTACTTATGTTTAATATGAAATGTTACATAAACTAGGTGATAGCCCGCGCTTCACAGCGGATATTCTCATATGATATTAAGTAAGAATAAACAACATTGAGTCTTAAACTGACAAACAACAACGATAATTAAGCTTTGTTACAAATAATATTTAGTTCTGTAGCTTATATTTGTGCATCTTGTAATTGGAAGAGTTCCCTTTCTGTTTGTTTTCGTATTGAATTTTGTTTTAATGAAAATTTGACTGCAGTTTGTTGTGTCACTTTGTGTCTTCTTGCATATCCGGTGACCTGAAATTATGAAACGAAACTCAGAAACATAACAAATATAATTATGATTCTAGCTTCTTTTTTTTGCATCAAAAGTTCAGTTGTCTTCTGTATGCATGTCTAATATAGATCTTCCGTTTTTATTACTGTACAGAGCCAAGCATATATGCATATTATTACACATACGTATGTCCAAAAGCTGATATGTGACATGATAGATTTATGCTAGTGGCTGCTTCATGTTTAGAGGTGTTACCTATTTTTGGGCAAATATGTTACTGTTTTTAGGAAAAAGGGTGTTACCTATTTTTGGGTTAAACTTGCCATCTTGTTACCATGTTTAGAGGTAGCTAATTTAACTGGACAGATATGAGATAGATACTAGCATGATCTTGTTTACGACAGATTACATCTGACTTGTCCCCATTTAAGACAAAATCCAGAGTCTAAATGTTTTTTGATCTATATAAAATATCTGATAAAATTTTTCTTTGTTGTGTATACTAGTAATGGAACTTCAAAAAAGCCAAAGCTCTACAAGACCTGCAAATGGTTATGAACATGCTAGAAACTTGAGGGTTCAAGAGAACCAAAAGAGATTAGAAGCTTCAGGACTGAAAAATATTGCCAAATCTTTTTCAAGTCTAAAAGAAATTGACAAACCAAAGAAAAAGAAAAAGAAAGCAATGGATACCAGTGAGAGAGATGAAGACTTCGACAATGCTGTTGAGCAGTATAATCAAGAAGAAGTTGTTTCAAAAATTCCCAAAAAGGTACTAATAATTCATATAGATAATATAGCATTTATTTTGTGATTGTTCTCTGACAATTTGACTTATTACAGAATCATCCAAAATACATTGCGCTGATGTCCATGAATAAGTATGCTAATTTAGCAAAGAAACGATGCATTGCTCCAAATGACTCCTGTGTGCTAACATCTTCAGAATATAACCTGCAGAAGGGACAAGTGATTAATAAAAGGACGGGAATAAATAGTAGGGTTGAGGAATTTGAGAAAGGTGATTGGAGAAATGGTCAACTAGTTGATATAAATCCTCCAAAACAGAATAAATCAAGTGAAGAAGTAGAACATTCTATTTCTATCACGAGAGGGAGATCAAGTGTGGCTAAGAGAAAGTTATTTGCAATTAACGATGATGACTACGAGGAGCGCGACTTGAGATTGCATGGTACCTGATTATATATATATATATATATATGTATGAAATTTACCTAGTATTAACTCTAGGTTCAGTTAACTATTTTTGATGCTAACTTTTCTGAAAATATAGATACCAATGAAGCACAAGATGATGCTGAAACTGATGATATTGAAGACATGGATAGGAATAATGCAACAGAAGAACAACATAGTTCTGAAGATGATGAAGATGAGTACATGGATGATTTACAAACCGAGAACGATTTAGAACATGAGAACGATGAACTCTTTGACGAAGACCTTGAAGTTCCACAATCAGAAAATGAAGTCGAGGACGAAGAGCATGAAATTACAGAACCAGAAAATGAAATTGAGCATGAAGAGCATGAAGTTGAACAACTAGAAAATGCTGCAGGTTTTTCCATCTACTTGATTGCATCGTTATTTTGTTTCTTAAATCAGCACGGCGAATATATAAGAAATTTATATTAAAACCAAGAAAACATACTGCATATTCAATTATTTAGTATTTTTAATGTATAAGATGTACATTGTAATAAGTGTTTAATTTTGTAGTTCGAAGTGTACCCAAAAGAGTGAGAGGACCAACGCGTATGCCAAAAGTTTGGGCCCAGAAAAAAGGGGAGAGAGTTACTGTTTTATTTAACGCACACGGATAACCTATTAATGCCGATAGCAGTAAACTCACCCATTTCATGGGAACCCTTTCAAGGAGTGGAAAGTATTGTCCCATTTATAAACCATGGAACAAAGTTAAGGACAAAAGGAAAAAAAAGTTGCTTCAACTCATAAAGGTACGTAGTTAAACAAATATGTATGTTAATGATTGAAGTTTTTGTTTTCTCATATTACCTGTTCCATTTGTAGACAAAGTTTGATATTCCAGAAGATAATGTTGTTGAAACCTGGCTATTGCAATCTTTGGGGCATCAGGTGAAGAACTGGAGGGCAAGACTTAGGGACCTCTACCATGATCCGTCTTTGTCAATTAAACAACAGAAAAGGTCTAGGCCAAAACAAGTGCAGAAGAAACAATGGAAGAAACTTGTAGATTACTGGAATGAAGAAGACTTTAAGGTATGAAATAGCATTCTACTTCAAATATCATTAGTTTATATTGAATTCTGATTATTCACTTTCTTACTGAAGATGCTAAGTAAAAAAAACAAGGACAATCGGGGAAAAAAGAAGATGGTGCAAATAACGGGTAAAAAAAGTTATGCTCGAGTTCGTGAAGAGCTAAAGGTGATTGTATTAGATTTTGTGATTGTTAATGTAGCTTGTCAATATCCATTCTTAATACTTATTTTCTTATTATTCATACAGGAATCTTTAGGAAAAGATCCAAGTCGAATGGATATGTTTCATGAATGCTTCTGCAAAGATGGAAATACCAAAACTGTGGAAGCTGAAAAAGCAATTGTAAGTAATCTGCTTATCTACCTATTATATAAAAAATAGGTATTTATACCTTCCAATCAAACACTATCTTTGTTGCTTTTCATCTTCATCTTTTCTTTGTTTTATAAATGGTTTACGAGTTTATTTTCATATTACCATATCATATATGACTAGTTAATTTCTTGGTGTACATTTATATGCTTAGGGGTGATCAAAATACTGGTTGGCCTGCAAAAGCCGTTGAACCGGCCCAAAAAAAACCGAACCTGGCCCAACCCGTTAAGTCTATGGTCCGGTCCACGGGCCTAAGTTTTGTGAAAATTCTGTTCACAGGCCCGGGCCGGACTAACCCGTTAAAAACCCAAAAGTCTGTTAACACATTGTTCATGACGTTGAGTTATCATATATTTGACAACATGTAAATGGGGACAATATTATCATTTATAGCATCTTTATAATTATGGTCTATGGATAGTATATATATTTGCATTAGGTATAAATGGATGCAAATTTGGATATGATCCTCCAACCCATAATGATTACCCTTTACACCACCATTGCAAAAACAAATGTTTACGGGAGGTAGCAGTTTTGACCACCCATTTAGCTATGAATGGACCGACTCAAGTTGTGTTTGTCTAAATCAGGCGAAATGGGTGAAAAATAGCTAGAAACGAAAGAAGTCAAATGGGTCAACAGGGTCAACCCTGTATTTATAATGCTTGAAACCTCCTAAGTCAACTTTTTCAAAACAATAGATGATTTACTATCATATTTAACCAGCAATATGAGAAATTTAAGAAATTCAAATATATGACAAAAAGTTGCTTAGCCTGTACCAAAATTCTTTTTTACCCATTTTGACACTTTACCAACCCACTCGTACTGTATTGTCACATGAACATAAAATATTTATGTGATTTACATAGAGTTTTCACATATACATGGGAAAGTAACAAGAGGGATACCTGAAAAATGGGGCATACAAAATAAGATGGAATTCGACGACGGTTCTCAGACTCATCAGGTGAGTCTGTGATAACCAGATTTCGCATTGTCTCCAATTTTGTCAATATTTCATTTACAAGATCCGATCTAACCATGGGATTCTTTTCACAACATCTTAAACCCAGATAAGCCAATTCCTTTGCATGCTCGATTGGCCAATCCCCGCCTGATGAATCCAAATTTGTAACAAATTTCTTGTTTTCTAAAGCGCATTTTGTATCATTTATAATACTCAATGCTGGTCTTCCTGTCAATATTCTTAACACAACTCCAAACGAGTATATATCTTAGAAAGTAGAAAGCTTTCCAGATTCAAAAAGTTCAGGATCCATATAAGCAGACACCTCGGGTTCAACGTTTTTATGTGTTCTTTCATGCCGTTAAAAATACATATAATCTTTTTGTTACTATATTTAATTTAGGCGAAGATGAAACAAATCAAACTAAAACTCCCCGAGGGTTCGAATGATACGCCTGGACCAGATGATATTTTTTCTAAAGTCATGGGTAAGGATCGCAATGGTGATGCAATCCTGTATGGTTTGGGTGTTCGTGCTTCTGATGTATGGGGGTAATACCAAGTCGTTCAGCATGTCATAAAGAAAACATCCAAAAGAAAACATCCAATTGAAAGCTCGACGTGAAGAACTTACTAGTGAAGTGGACTGGTTAAAAGCCCAAGCAAAGATTAATGGGTCGATGGATGGTTCCAGTGATCCGCCTTTAACCTCGCATTCCCCTGTTGTGACCAATGGACCTGCACCTTTACGGGTATGTTTCCGCATAAATCCTTACTGTTCCACCCTTTGTATGACTTGATAAATTACAATACATACAATATCTATAAAGCCCTGCGTAACAGTGACACTCAATGAATGGACCGAGTTATTAAACCAAAATTGATCGGTTATTAGTCGATCCCTACCTTCAAATTGATTGAAATGTGTTTCTTGAATCTTGATAAGATTGTTTCATGATACTTTTTTGGATGGTTTTTAGATAGTAATTTTGATTTTGGATTGTTTTCATGATAGTTTTACGACTTTATAAATTTCCTAGTAATCACGGATTTTGCCATTTCGGTGTCCAAGAGTAAATAAAGTGTTTAGTTCAACTGCCTAAAACTGGTTAATTTGAACGCGTACAAGAGTAACTTTGATATTTGATTTTGTATCATAAAGTTATCAAATTTGTTGTACCGAATGGTTCTTAGTTAGAGTACTTGGCTTTCTTAAATTTCCATCATTTATGATTCACTTTTGGCAAAACAAGCTTTGATGCAGTTTCTTGTTTTTTAGATGAAAAGCTAAGGAAATAATACTATTGTTGCTTTGCAACATAGTGATAAGTTTCGTAGGTTGAATTTCTGAGATATATTGACCTTCACTGCGGTTGTTTTGTATAAAAATAGAAAACTGTAGTGGTTAATCTGGTCTACTTATTGTTTAATACTAGCTCTATACAAGCACAATGCAACAGTTGTAAGTTTATTTTTTTACAATATGTTTTGCAGTGTTGTATTGGTCTTGGTGGCCGATATATCGGTTCTTGGCAGTCTACCGAGTGATAAATCCACAAATCGGTAACTTTTATCAGATTGAGTGAAAGGCAGTCAAATTGGGTCTTGGTGTTCAATATCGGTCCATCGTATATAAATCAACACAACCACCATGTTTTGAAATAGCATACGCTTGAAACTGGACAATTAACAACATACAGGGTGTTTATTTTAACTTATTTGATAGCTCATTGGCTAGTTTGGTTTTGACTTATCTTCGATAAACCAAGTTTTTGGGGTTCATTCTTTTTTGGTCATACGCTTATCTTTTCTTAGAGTTTCATAATAAGTTTTCAGGCTAAAAATGAGTTTATTAAAATAAGTCAAACTTAGACAAACTAATAGGTTTCCGAATAGCCCTATGGCATTGAGATGTGTTGGCTGAGAGTTCAACTTCAATACACAGCCACCTACCAAAATATAGATGTCTGGTGCTTTCTTGTGGTTGACATCCCAAAATGGCCTTACCACATATCATGAGTCCCCAACGTGTTTATGATCTATTTAGCCGACCATGTTTCAGTTCATTTAACCTGCTATCCAAGAAGGAAAAAGAAAAGGTTTGTAAGGTGTTTTGTTATGAATTCCCATTAAGCTTGTTAGCTTTATAGTTTAGGAATCAAAGTCCCTAAAATTGACACCTTTTCAAATCGATACTTACAAAGTCGCTACTTATTGTATGCTCATTAGAGATTAGTCATGCTCATTATCTTCCTTTTTTTCCAGTAATGATCCAACTTTTATTCAGTCAATAGAAAGTCCTGTTTCTTTATCAGTATATATCTGTATTATATATCTGTATTTATATTTGTATCTGCCTCTATATCTATATATGTATATATTCTGTATCCATATGTATTTTGATAATCTTAAATTATGTTAAAAGAATTACCATACTGATTCTTTGGTGTTTTTTTATTGAATTCAAAACCCTAAAGATTTATAGTTAATTATGTTAAAGTTATTAAATTGAAGCGTCCAACGTGTAGCCTTGTTGTTTTGGGAGATAAAAAATTTTGACCTATCTTATCGAACAGCTCAGTTAGCTTGACTTACCTTTCACATGATCGTCTGACTAGTATGGCATCAGCCTATTATTTTGGGAAGTATTAATTTACTTGTTTCCTGTAATTCTGTTGCTGTAATTCTGGTCTGAAATCTTGCTGCTGTAATTTTGTTCCTGAAATTCTGTTGCTGTAATTATGTTCCTAAAATTTTGTTTCTGTAAGTCTGTTTCTGTTCCTGAAATTCTGCTGCTGTAAGTCTGTTGCTCGCCCTAGCTTCTTTGCTTCTAGGTCGAACTCGTTAGGCTGTTGATCAACATATAAGTTTATAGGTACTAGTTGCTCATGCACGGAATAATACATCTGTTTAAGCAAATACATGTTTTAATTTAATCAACTCAGCCCGGTCCATTCATCTCAGTCTTTTGTTGCTCGGTTTCTTATACATAACATGATTAACATATGAGTTTGTATGTACTAGTTTGTGCACGGGATGGTACATTTATTTATAAAAATACATGTTTTGATTTGATCAGGTCACTAGTTTGTAGAGTCTGGTAACTTGAATTTTTGCTTAGTCCTTTGAGCTCGGTACTTTAGGCCCAGACCATTCTTGTCGGATCTTTCTTGCTCGTTTCTGATACATAATTTGATTGCTAAAATCTAGGTTGGAAATGAGGCTTTCCTTAAAAGCATTCTAAATCCAACTGAGAATGTAGCAAAAGGATGGGTGAAGAGCTTGGACCCAAATGACATAGTTGGTGGTATAGATTGGACATGGATGGTGTGAGGTAAACATTCAAGTTGCAATAAAAAAAGATGAAATACTGGTCAGACCTTATGGATTATTCTCCACCATTCAAGATTCTCTTGGTGCAACTATCGCATGGCCTTGCCCGTTCATCTCAGTATGTATTTCTTAAACTTTTCCATTTTTTTTGTCTTGGCTGTCTCTTTGGAAGAAAGGAAATGACTTCTTTCTTAGATTCATTTTTCAGTTATTGGTGTTAGATACACAATAAAACAAAACAGTAAAAAGAAAAAAAGAAAAGAGAGTACTTTTAGTTACCTTATTGCCATAATGCTATACTTTTTTGAATGTGTCTTTTAACTGTAATGATAGGGGACAAGATTGTGTGAACTGTGAAGTAGTATTATTTACCAAAAACTTGCATAAAGTTTGATATGTGGGTTGCAGTGTTTAAGGCAGTTTATGTGGAAAACTTTATAGTTAGCTAATTTCTTTAGTTCATGGCTTGATATTGTTAAAATAGGTGCCAAGGTTAGATTTTCTGGTTTGATTAGTTTGGATTTGGTTTTGTTAGGTGTGGCTTATGGTTTGTTATGGGTCAATGCTGATAGGGTTTGGTTGCAGGGTTTGTATTTATAAAATATTGGGATTGTTTTCTAATTTCTAATCTAGGTTTATGTTATGCCACTACTAGTCTGTTGTTTCTGTTGCTAGGTTATGACAATATTTAGAATGTAATGTTTCTGCTTGGATGTTTCTCGCTTTCTACGGTTAAGTATTCATGTTTTTGTAATGTTTTTGGTTTGAATGTTGATATCACTGGCCTACTGCTAGTCTGTTTTTTTTGTTTCTACGGTTAAGTAATCTGTTTTATGTTTCTGTAAGACTACTACTTATTAATAACACTACTTCACAGTAATTTGTTTCTGTTTATGTTTTATTATTAGTAATTTGTTTTTGTTAGTAATCTGCTAGTCTGCTGTTTCTGTTTCTACGGTTAAGTAATCTGTTTTATGTTTCTACGGTTAAGTAATCTGTTTTATGTTTTTTTTTTACGGTTAAGCAATCTGTTTCAACGGTTAAGTAGTCTGCTGTTTCTGTTTCTACGGTTAAGTAATATTGGTACTATTGGCCTACTGCTAGTCTGCTGTTTCTGTTGCTGGATATATTTTTTAAGGAATGATTTGACGACTTCTGCTCATCCTGCTGTATTGTTTATGTTTAATTAATTTATGGAATGAGTATTTTCGAGAGCAATAGCAGCCATGTCTAACTTTATTTGTCATGGGCTTTTCTAGAGCATTTGTAGTGGGTTTTTGACAAAAGGTTACGGCCCAGTCCAACCCATGTAATATACTGCTCTTATTGTTGTTCAGCTAGCTTTGTACAGATTGCAATTTGAAGACTTAACTGGTTAGGTTAATCATTTCGGTTAACCGGTTATAAAAAACCGAAATCGGTTACATAGGTTCATGATTTTCCAAAGAGTAACCGGCTATTAACCGGTATAGGTTAACCGGAATCGAATTTTTTTTTTTTTTATAAAAAAAACTGGTTTTGGTTAATACTAAAAAAAAATCTGAACCGATTAACCTATATTTGCACCTCTAGTATATACTATTGGACTTTTATGCTTGCATGGATATGGCTTGTTTTGCTAGTTATTATCTTTACCCGGATTGCCTCATCTTTATTGTCTCTTTTAACATTCTTAATGCTTACATATAGATGTTTATTTGTAGGTAGTTCATGAAGATTGAGGATGCACGATGACTTGCGGTTCTTGAGGATTGGGGAGGCATTATGGATGCTGCTTGTTTTTTTCATTGCTTTTAGTTTCTTTTATTATGTCACAAGACTTTATGTTGAATAATGTTATAACTCAATGTTTAGTGTTTTTGTTATGAATATGCACGTTTATTTGAAATATGATAAAATTCTGTTTCTATCATTAGTTGATTTTTTATAAACAATAACTATTATGGTTTTATGTATTTGGTGGTGTGTTTAATTGTTTAATAAAAGCCATTATTTGAATGTTTTTTAGTAAACTTTTTACAACATTGTGGAAGTGTCCAAATATGTTTTTATTAGGATGCTATTTGGGTTCTTTATAAATATATATTGTGACTCTAAAATTGGTTTCATAATCTTATTTGAGATATTAGGACTTTTTATTTTGTCCTAAAGCAGCAATTATATTACATTTTAAGGGTCCTATAAATTAACCTTTAAGGACGCTATATTGGGGTACCAAAATAACAAATTAGGTAATCACATGTTACGACATTGCAAAAGTGTCCTAATATGTATTTATTAGGACGCTATTTGAGTTTTTCATATACATATTTTATGACCATAAAATTGGTCTCATAATCTTATTTGAGATGTTAGGACCCTTTTTTTGGTACTAACGTAACAATGGTATTACATTATAAGGGTCCTATAAACTAACCTTTAAGGACGCTATAATGGGGTATCAAGATAACAAAGGTAGGTAATTACATGTTACGACATTGCAAAAGTGTCCTAATATGTATCTATTATGACACTATTTGAGTTGTAACTAGACATATTATGCGACCATAAAATTGGTTTCATAATCTTGTTTGAGATGTTAGGACCCCTTTTTTTGGTACTAACGTAACAATGGTATTACATTATAAGGGTCCTATAAACTAACCTTTAAGGACGCTATAATGGGTACTAAAATAACAAAAGTAGGTAATCACATGTTACGACATTGCAAAAGTGTCCTTATATGTATTTGGACTATTAGGACGCTTATGACTTATTACGACCGCCTTATATGAAACCCTTTTACAGTTGGTCCTATTAGACGAAAGGTCCTATAAAGTAGCATTATAGGACGGTTTTGGGCGTCCTAAAAGCCCCATTTTAATTAATTATCTTGGGTTGCAAAACCCCATGGTAATGAATCTCTTGAAATTTGTTAAGAAAATGGATTCGTTCTCGCCCTTTCGAACCTGGAAACGTTAACCAAACATGAGTATCTGCCAAAAGATTTTCTGCCCTAGAATCCAATGGCATATCCTTATAAGTGAATGGATCACTAGGCTCCGGGTTTGTATAATCGTTTCCTTCAATAATTCCCGGAACAAAAACCGGGGCACTTGATGAAGAAGCCACTGCCTTTCCTCTCTGCAAAACACACAAAACATTCATATAATCACTATAGAACTTCAAACACACCATAATCAAACCAAAACAATCATGAAAGATCGAAAATACTTAAATGTTGAAGCTAAAAGTTCCATCCATTCCACACCACCGGAAAATAAACAACCAACTCCACCAAAAACTTCACCTAAAAATTCACCACATTCAACACCAAACTCCACTCCACCCTCTACACCTAGAAACATGGCCGAAGACATGGTTCATTTGTTTGATAGGACTATTGGGGAGAGTAATCGAGTCATTGCACCTAATAGGGGCTCGGCTATTCGTCCTCCAACCACCGCTCTGAATTTCAATGTCAAGGGTAATCATTTGTCTCGGGTTGAGGAAAATCAGTTTGACGGGGTTGTTAATTGGGATCTGTATGATCATGTGGAGAAGTTTGAAAAGGTTTGTCAATTGTTCAAGTATGGGGAGACTCAAATGCCACATGTTAAGCTTGAATTGTTTCCGTTGTCTCTCACGGGAGAGGCGGCGACTTGGTATAAGAATCTCAATGAAAACATATTTGAGACATGGGAAGAATTGAGGGAAGGATTCATTGAGCGGTTCTTTCCAACTCAATTGGTTGAAACAATGAAGTTGGAGATCCGGGCGTTTAAGCAACATAGTGGTGAGGATTTGGTAGATGCTTGGAAAAGATTGAAGGAGTTGATGAGGAATTGTCCCGGGCATGGTATTCGATTAAATGAGCACATTCTTATTTTCTTCCGGGGTTTAGATAGCCGCACTCAAAGGGAATTGGATTGGGCTTGTGGAGGTAACATTAACAATGTCACTTACAACGAAGCCTATAAGATTATGGAAGATATGGTTCGTACAAGTGTGATTCAAGAAGCGGGTAGAACTAAACCGGATCTTGTGAAAACGGGAAGAAGAAGTGTGGCTCGGGTTGATAGTGGTGGAAGTAATGATGTTGTGGCTGAAATAAAGGCATTGGCAAGTCACATGGATAAGCAATTTGCAAGTATGGATGGTAGGTTTGGATTGATTGAAAAGGATTTGAAGACGGCGGTTGCGGGTTGTGATATTTGTGGTGATAGGCATTACACGGAAGATTGTGATAAAGCACCACGAAATGAAGAAGTTGATTATGTTCAAAATTAATATCAACTACCGTTTGCAAATCGAGGGCTATTTCAAAGGAATGGAGCTTATCAAAACCGGTACCAAGGTAATTCAAATTCTAATTTTAATTCTAATGGTGTAGGGAATTATAGGTCTACATTGGGAGCTTCATGGCAAGGAAGAAATCAAGGAGGTCCTTCGGTTCAACCGGTTGAAATAATTGATCCTAATGCCGAGCTTAGGGATCTTGTTAAGAAGTTTATGGTTGATCAAGACAAGAAGAATGAGAACTACCGAACCGATATCACCACTTTGAATGATAAGATGAATCAAAATATCAAAAATTAACAAACGGCGATCAAGGATTTAGGTGTGAGGCTTGATAGAATGGGTAATTCTAATCGTCAACAAGGATCTTTGCCAAGTAATACCCAACAAAATCCTAAGCCTTCCGGTTCAAATGATGGAGGTAATAAGTATCAATTCCCGAATGTTAGGAATGAGCATGTAAATGCCAATACTACTCGGTCCGGTAAGGTAGTTAATTCTCTTATTTCCCCTCCTATTTCTAGTGCTACTAATGTTCCTATGCAGGTTGATAGTGAGGATGAAGATGAACAAGTTGATGAAGAAATTGTAGTGGAGCCGAACCAAGCCGTGAAACAACCGGCCATTCCACTTATATCTACTACACCGGTAGCTAAACCGGCGGTTGTTGAGCCTCAAGTAAAGCCATATAAGCCTAAGATTCCCTTCCCTCAAAGATTGAAGAAGGATAAGCTCAAGGAATAATACGGTAAGTTTGTAGACATGATTAAATCGGTTTATATTAATTTGTCATTGGTTGATTTGCTTTCAGGAATGCCAAACTATGCCAATTTATCAAGGATCTTATAACGGACAAGAAGAAGCTAGAGGAAGCTAAGGCTACTTTCCTCAATGCGGAGTGTTCGGCAATTGTGCAAAATCAAATCCCTCCAAAGCTTGAAGACCCAGGAAGTTTTCTAATTACTTGTTCTCTTGATGCTAAGCTTACTTGTGATGCTTTGGCCGATAATGGTGCAAGCATTAATTTGATGCCTTTTTCAGTTTATAGGCGATTGTCTTTAGCGGCTTTAAAGCCAACTCGGATGAGCATTAGGCTCGCCGACCATTCATTTCAATATCCCATAGGGATTGCTGAAAATTTGTGTGTTATAGTAGGCCATATTGTCTTTTTGGCCGATTTTGTTATCCTTGAGATGGAAGAGGATGCCAAGGTGCCTCTTATTTTAGGCCGACCTTTCTTGTATACGGCCGATGCCATCATTCGTGTTAAAGATAAAGTTATTTCATTGCGTATAGGAAATGATAGGATTTCGTTTTCAATTGATAAAGCTTTGCAACATCCTTACTCTACCGATGATTCATGTTTCAGGATTGATGTGATTGACGAGGATGAAGCTTTGGAGATAGAATTGATGAACTTCTTGGACACGGATGAAGGAGAAGCTTTGCTAGCTTGTAGTGAAGAGGAGCAAGTAATGGTGGCAAATATGGTAAGAGAAATTATGGAGTTAAGCACGGATGAGTTACCACCAGAGGATGAAACTTTTGAGGATATTGAGAGGGATGGTTTGAAGATTGAAACTTCGGTGGACAATCAACCAACCGATTTGGAGCTTAAGCTACTTCCCGAGCACTTGGAATATGCATTCCTCGAAGGTAAGTCACTTCTTCCCGTTGTCATATCGTCATCACTTTCGGATGATGAAAAAGGTAAGTTAATGACTGTGTTGAAGGCTCATAAAAGAGCCTTTGCTTGGCGTACAACTGACATACCCGGAATTAGCCCCGAATTTTGTAAACATAAGATTAATTTGCATGAAAATTTTAAACCAAGTGTTCAAAGACAAAGGAGGCTATATCCGAATATGAAAGATGTCGTTAAGAAAGAGATAATTAAACTTTTAGATGCTGAAATTATTTATCCTATCTCTGACTGTCCATGGGTAAGTCCGGTCCATTGTGTACCAAAGAAGGGGGGAATGACCGTTGTCACTAATGAACGTAATGAACTTGTACCTACTAGAACGGTTACCGGGTGGCGGGTGTGTATTGATTATAGGAAGTTAAATGATGCAACCCGTAAAGACCATTTTCCCTTACCCTTCATTGACGAAATGCTCGAACGGTTAGCCGGAAACGAGTATTTTTGTTTTCTTGATGGTTTCTCCGGATACTTTCAAATACCCATTGACACCAATGATCAAGAAAAGACGACCTTTACATGTCCCTTTGGCACGTATGCTTATCGTAGGATGCCATTTGGATTGTGTAATGCTCCCGCCACCTTCCAAAGGTGTATGATCGCGATATTCCAAGACATGTTGGAGACATCTGTGGAGGTTTTCATCGATGACTTCTCGGTCTTTCCAAGACATGTTGGTGACTCTTTTGACAAGTGTCTTTCCAACTTGGATAAGATGCTTGAGCGATGTGAGTGGGCACACCTTGTTCCTAATTGGGAAAAATGTCATATCATGGTTAGAGAGGGCATTGTGCTAGGTCATAAGGTGTCTAGTGTAGGGATTGAGGTAGATAAGGCTAAAATTGATGTCATCGCTAAGTTACTTCCAACAGCTAATGTAAAGGGCGTTAGAAGTTTCTTAGGTCATGCCGGGTTCTACCGTAGGTTTATTAAAGACTTTTCTAAGATAACCCGACCTATGACTCATTTGCTTGAAAAAGATGTGCCTTTTGAATTTAATTCGGATTGTTTGAAGGCATTTGATATGTTAAAAGATTGTTTGACTCACTCACCCATTATGGTTTCTCCTGATTGGTCTCAACCTTTTGAACTAATGTGTGATGCGAGTGATTTTGCAATTGGAGCCGTTTTAGGACAACGAGAAGGTAATCATTTTCATCCTATTTACTTTGTTAGCAATACTCTTAACAGTGCTCAATAGAATTATACCACTACTGAGAAAGAGTTGCTTGCGGTTGTGTATGCGTTTGATAAGTTTAGGTCGTATTTGGTGCTTAGTAAGACCATTGTTTTTTACCGATCATTCAGCCCTTAAGTACTTGTTTGCTAAACAAGATGCTAAACCTCGTCTCATACGTTGGGTCTTGCTTTTGCAAGAGTTCGATATTGAGATAAAGGATAAGAAAGGGGCTGAAAATTTAGCCGCCGATCATTTGAGTAGGTTAGAGGATCCTCACCGTGAGGAACCAAAGGGGATGATATTGATAATACGTTCCCGGATGTGTCTTTGATGAGTACTGTATCTAATGTTCCATGGTATGCAAATTTTGCTAACTATCTTGTTGCAGGGGTACTTCCAAAAGGATGGACAAATCAACAACGAAAAAAGTTCTTCTCCGATGTTAAACTTTGCTTTTGGGAAGATCCATATTTGTTTCGTGTTTGTACAGATGGAATGATTAGAAGATGTGTTTCCGGTGGCGAAACCTGGAAAATCTTGGATGAATGTCACCGAGGGCCAACCGGTGGTCATTATGGACCATCTATCACTGGTAAGAAAGTTTTTGATGCAGGATCTTATTGGCCAACAATCTTTAAGAAAGCTCAAACTTTGGTGGAGACTTGTGATGCATGTCAACGCCAAGGTACTATCACAAGGAGAGATGAGATGCCTCAAAATTATATCCAGGTTTGCGAAATTTTTGATATTTGGGGTATTGATTTCATGGGTCCATTTCCACCTTCAAATAAGAATGTATATATTTTTGGTGGGGTTAGATTATGTTTCAAAATGGGCCAAAGCAAAGACTTTGCCAACAAATGATGCTAGAGTTGTCATAAATTTTTTGAAACAATTGTTTAGTAGGTTTGGTTGTCCTAGAGCCTTGATTAGTGATAGGGGAAGTCATTTTGCTAATTCACGACTTGATAAAGTACTTAAGAAATATGGGGTCGAACATAGGTTTTCTACTTCGTATCATCCTCAAACTAGTGGTCAAGTTGAGAATACAAATAGGGCTTTAAAAAGGATTTTGGAGAAAACCATAGGGGATAACCCGAAAAATTGGTCTAGTAAGTTAGATGATGCTTTATGGGCATTTCGAACCGCTTATAAGAGTCCAATTGGGACTACACCCTATAGGTTGTTGTATGGGAAAACTTGTCACTTGCCAATTGAGATAGAGCATAAGGCATATTGGGCTCTTAAAAAATTGCAATACGGATTTGATAGAGGTGGGTGAGTTGAGGTTTTTACAATTGCATGAACTAGATGAATTTCGATTGCAATCTTATGATAATTCTAGGCTCTACAAAGAGAAAACTAAAATGTGGCATGATCGTAAGCTTATGATGAAAGATTTTAAGATTGGTGATAAGGTGTTGTTGTTTCTTTCTAGATACAAGTTTAAACAACCTAAATTGACCTCTAGATGGATTGGAGCGTTTGTTATTAAACATGTTTATCCTACAGGGTATGTGGAGTTGTATCGGTCAGATGGAACCATTAATTCCTTTTCCAGATCAGATTTACACCAAGAATTGATAACCATTAATTCCTTTTCCAGATCAGATTTCAATTTTTGGTTTTCCAATTCTAATGCCTCATTTAAAGCAACTGACTCCTTGAGAGCCAACTGGACACTTTGAAAATCATTTATCATTGGTTTCAAATTATTTAAGTCAGTCAGAACTGTTTCAAGATACATCTCTCCATCAGTTCTAACAGTTTCAACAAATGCATCATAATTCTTTCCAGATGCTTTACACCAAGAATTGATAACCATTAATTCCTTTTCCAGATCAGATTTCAAATTTTGGTTTTCCAATTCTAATGCCTCATTCAAAGCAACTGACTTCTTGAGAGCCAACTGGACACTTTGAAAATCATTTATCATTGGTTTCAAATTATTTAAGTCAGTCAGAACTGTTTCAAGATACATCTCTCCATCAGTTCTAACAGTTTCAACAAATACTAAATCACCATTTAGTGATTCAGCTATGTCCAGTTTTGTTTCTGTGTCAGTTTCGATATCATAGTCATATACCTTCTTTAAAATGATATCAACCCATCTTCCATAGACCACATCATCTTTCACCAGATGCTTTTGTTGATTATCTTCTAGAGCCATGAAACAGACATCTCTAATCTCCTTTTCATCATCAGATGAGTCATCAGAGAGTTCCCTTTTTTCTTCAACATTTGCCACCAAACACTTGTTTTGTTCTTTTTCTTTCTCAAGTGAAAGGAGGGCAATCTGAGCTTTCAATTTTTTATATTTATTTTTGTAAGAGTCATCAGTTTTTTGAAAATTAGGGACAAATGGACCAGTTTGGTTGTTCATCTGACTAGATTTGCATTCCTTCATAAAGTGACTTTTCCTACCACACTTATAGCAGGTAAGATTGGCTTTATCCAGAGAGTTGGAGCTGGAAGCATTGTTTGGGCCATTAAAACTTTTAGATTTATGCTTGAACCTGTTAAAGGTTTTAGCAATCATGGCGACCAGATCATCATCGTCAGTTTCATCACAACCATCACTGATTTCAGTGGTCAGGCCTGAGTTCAGAAAACTGTTCAACATCTCCTTCATAGAATGTGACTGGACATTCTCAGCAGATATTAAAGCAGAACAAGGTTGACTAGTTAGACTAGTAACCTTTGAACTTTGAGCATGGTTCAAAGCATCCTGCTCAGCCACCAGTCTTGCAGCATTATTATCTTCAGTGAATCTGAAGGCTCCATAGAGAGATGCAAGGGTGTGACTGTGCAGGGTCTTACCTTGTCTTAGGACAAGGACCATATGTGCCCATTTGGATGGAAGAATATCACAAAGTTTTTCAAGAAGAATATCCTTATCTTTCTCCACTCCCAAGCCTCTCAGCTGATTAATGAAGCTAGTAAATCTGGTATAAGTACCACTTAAACTTTCATTGGGAAGTGCAAAGAAAGATTCATACTTCTTGTTCAGGGCAACCTTTCTGGTAGACAAAGTGTCATTTCCTCCTTCCAACTGGAGAATTAATTCATCCCACATAGACTTGGCACTAGGAAATAACACCAGTGTTGGAATTAATTCTTCAGGGACAACGCCAAGGATCATGTTTTTTTGTCTGGTGTCCAAGTCAACCAGTCTGCGATCCTCATCAGACCAATGGTCTTCAGGCTTTTCCCTAGTACCTCTCCTACCTGATGGGTCAAGAAGAGGATTGATACCACTGGACATAGGTATATATTGTCCATCCTCAAAGATTTTCAACATATACCTGTCAATCCCAACAAAATGCAAAAGCATTATGGCTTTCCATGTGCCAAAAGTCTCATTGTTACCATCAAATTTGGGAAAATGAGTATTGGAATAATGCACATGGACGTGGTTGGGAGTAGGAGGAGGAGGAGGGTTATTGTTAACAACATTTTTATTATTCGGATTAATTAATAGGAGGGGTTTGACCAGTTTCGAAATTAGGACCAGAACCATCTCCACTTCCAGTAGCAGCCATCGAAGCAGATCTAGGTTATAGAATTATAGATTCAACCTTTCTGCTCTGATACCACTTGTAAGTCCCAACTCAATACATGGTACTCTACTGGAGACACCTCTATGTCGATAGTGAAGTTTCTTTACTATACGTTCACTGTATCTGGACGAGACCAGTTACAGTGAACAGTGCACCAGGTTAATCTGGAAGGTTTACTTGTTAAGGTGATATTGAGGTAGGGAGTAAACCCTAACCTTAATTTATATATTTTATAAAGAAAGTAGATCAAGACCTAAGGAGGGAAGGGATTGAAAAATACCTTAAGGAAAGAGGCATCCGAGAACCATATATATATTTATGTATATTTGTCGAGAATTCACTCAGGAAGAGAAAAGTTCACTCGGGAAGAGAGAGGGACGAGAGTGAAAGGAAGGAAGGAAAAAGAGAGAGGGTCGAGAGCTCAAGGGAAAGCTCCCAGAAAGAATCCTCAAGCCTAGGGAGAGCTCCTTGGGGAGGAGAGAGAATCCTCAAGCCTAGGGAGATCTCCATGGGGAGGAGAGGGAATCCTCAAGCCTAGGGAAACCTCCTTGGGGAGGAGAGAGAATCCTCAAGCCTAGGGAGAGCTTCTTAGGGAAGAGAGAGAATCCTCAGCTAGCTCCTTGGGGAGGAAAGAGAAACGGAAGTGAAATGTTGGAGGAGAGTGATATATATATATATGTGTGTGTGTGTGTGTGACACTCTCTCTGAACCTAAGGAACAGTTAAGGAAGGAAGGAATGGACTTCTGGATGAAACCTTGGCGGGTTGAGGCTCAAGAGAGGGCTTGGGCCCACATATGAAAATGTCTCAAATGACTCTCCTCTAGTGTGACACATATTTTAGTATATAATTCACAAGATAATTCCATGAAGAAACTTATTAATAAGACTAGAGCTTGTGGCATAAACGAAGATGGCAATGTCCATCCTCCACATTACACTCGTCATGTCAAGTTATAATCTCTCGAAGGTTCTATAAATACCCTATCAATGGGTGTCAGAATGATTCTACATTCATTCATCATATTTACAACACATATTCATATTAAAAATATACAATTACCTTAGGTTTGTGAAGAACTTAGTAGGTTTGCACTCTAAAATTGAGGAGATTAAAAGGGTTACACGGTTAAAAATCCATTTGTGATTGAGCTTAATATTTCATGCTCAAACATTGGCGCTGTTAGAAATTCAAAAATAGTGATAAATTATAATTTAAGTTAGTAGACTTACTTGTTGTTAAGTCATAGTTTAATGATCACTAAGGTTGAGGGACTAGATGTGATAATTAGCATATGTATAGGTATAGACTATAATACCCTCACACCTTAGAGATCATTAAAAGGAGAAAAACAACAATCATTCATTCCTGTAACCTTTACACACACATTAATTCTAATCATCCACTTTCTCTCTCAAAACACACACTCCCACACCAAGAACACACACACATAAAATCCACCATTGGTGATATGAATTCAGGGTAGAAATCGTGTTATCTACATGTGGTATCAGAGCAAAACATCATTCTGATATCGATCCACTACTGAATTCGATCACAGATTCATCAAAAAATCAAAAATCAAAAATCAAAACCGTTTTCATTCACGTCCATTTTTCTTCATTTTTCGCCTATCAAATCACATAAAATCATAGTTTTTTATTCACCAAGAGATTCGTGATAGTTTAAAACATAATCCTGTCCAGTTTCAAGTTCCAATTCGATCTAAATCTCGAGTTTGAATTTTAGCTTTTTGGCGCGATTTTTGGGTTTCGAATATGTTGTGTTTTGTGTTGAATTTTGTTAATCGGTGTGTAGCTGAGGTGAAAACGATCAGTTTGCAAGTGATTTCAAATTCTAACTCTTAGTAAATCAAAAGTTATTGAAGCTTTTTAAGTCGTTAATGGAGTTTGTGTTTGAAACTGATGTGTTGATGAAGAAGATGACGTTAGGACGATCTTGGCTAGGACGATCTTCACAAGATCGTCTCAGCTTTTGAACCTTCACTTTTCATTCTTGTGCTTAGTGGCTTGTAGGACGATCTCCTCAAGATCGTTCTGACAAGTGTTGTGTGTTGAGAAGTATTTGTTTGTGGCTAATTAATCTGAAAGGATTGGTTTGGTCAATTCAAAAACTCGAAAGTATTTTACATTTGATAAGGATTGGATTGGTTTGTTCAAGTTCGAAGACTTTAAAGAGATCTAGTTGCAATCGTCAAGGGGGAGTCTGTAGATGCAGATTCGGTGTGACAATCGCAACATAGATTTGATTATTGTTTACGTTTTTAGGAACTTGTTTGTAATCATTTAAATAAGAACTTGTGTTGATATTTAATGATTACGTTTGGACTTCTATATTATATCTGTCTATGTTTTGTATTGTGTTTGTGTGTTATATATTGTTTTATAGGTACAAGAACATAGAATCAAGGTTTATAAGTGTCGTAGAACACTTAAACGGTGATTGGATGTTATGTACGAGTTAAATGAAGTCAAACAAAGAACAATGGGTCGTCCCTCGTGCTGACGTCATCAGCATGTAGGAACAACCTCGTGCTGACGTCAGCACGAGGCAGATCGGTGTGTTAATTGTTTTGGGCCTAATACGTAATTAAGGCCTAAGCCCACATGATCCAATACTTAACTAGTATAAATACAAGACCTAATCTACGGAATTAGGTTAATCTTCGTTAATAATTTACGAATTTACGAGCTAAGGTTAATTGTTCCTTCGTGTGACCTCCTACCAGAACCACAAGCCTTGTGCATCTCCTTGGGTTGGTTAATTGCTCATTAATCAACAAAAGGCAATAGCAATCTAGTTATCTCAAGAGGATTCCGCACTCTTGACATAACGAATCACGTCTTATTACGATCCACGCAACAATAGGGCACCTTACAAGTGGTATTAGAGCCCTAAGGTTGATTACCAGAAGGTTTAAGATCGTTTGATTGGCTATTGATTGCAATCTTGTTTGAAATTCGTGTTCATTCGCTTCTTCGTGCTCTCCTTCGTGTGACACTTCGTGCTTACGTCAGCACGAGGTTGATTTTTGCTTCGTGCTTACGTTATTGTCACTTCGTGGACTTTGTGTCACGTGTGACTTAGTTTTACTTCGTGCCACGTCAACACGAACTACCCTTCATGACTTAGGTCGTGACGCGGTACTTCGTACTCTGCTTCGTGCCACGTGACTTCGTGCTTCGTGCCACGTGACTTCGTCCTTCGTGCCACACGAACTTAGTGTTATTTCGTTTAATTTGTTTTCAAAAGATTCGAAATGACTACTTTACCAGCTGCCGCAAACTCACCTAAGGACTTATCAGCCAGATGATCATGCATGATCATGAGGTTGGTCGGGATAATACACCTCCAAAGGTTTTCCGTATGGAGAATTATTGGATGTGGAAGAGACGTTTTGAAGACTACATTCGTCTCACTGACATGGAAATGTGGCTAGTAATAACTCAAGGTTTTGATTGGCCTTCATATGAGAAGAACGGAGTAATCAATAGGTATACTTATGCTGATATGCCTATTGAAGAACGTAAAAGATACGCTGTTGAAGGGAAGGCTTGGTCAACTCTAACTATGGCATTGCCTCAAGATAGTGTACATCTGTTTAAAAAATACAATACTTCAAAGGATTTATGGGATGCTCTCGAAAGATATTGTGAGGGCGATGTAAATTTGAAGAAGAACCGTATCAAGCTTCTCAAGCGCCAGTATGAAGCCTTTAATGGACTGAAAGGGGAATCTCTTGATGAGATTATTATTCGATTCAGTCATCTAACCACTGAATTGTCATACTTTGAAGTAGTTTATCCTCAAACTGAGCTAGTTGATAAGTTTCTGGACTCACTGCCTAAAACTTGGACTGATTATGTTCATCAACTTCAAGATGATCAGGAATACAGTACATGGGATTTTGAGAAGGTAGTCTCCAAGCTAAAGAACAGAGATATGAAGAGAAGGATTAAGGACACTCACTCAGACTTTACACAAGATCCATCCTTATATCATGCTAAGCCTGTTCATTTAGCAAGTTCCAGCTCAGGAAATAATGCATTTCTAAGTGGTGCAGAAGCTACACCAATAGTAGATGCTGATGGTATTGCCGGATATGTTGCTTATGACAATACAAATTCAAATGTTAAGAGCAATGCACAATCTTTCCATTCTATGCCAATGAGTATGTGTTCTGCAGAGGGAAGAATGAGTATTTACTCAGCCTTTTGTAATGCTCATGAAGCATTTATTGGGGGAAAGGTTACTGATCCTGCAGTAATTGATGAGGATTACAATCAAATAGATCCTGATGATTTGGAAGAAATGGATCTACAATGGTAGCTTGCTATGCTTACCATTAAAGTCAGAAGATTCACTCAGAGAACTGGTAGACCTATAGGTAATGGCACTAAAGGTTTTGACAAATCCAAGGCGAAATGTTATAATTGCGATGGATTTGGTCATTTTGCAAGAGAGTGTCAAAGGCCTAAAAGGATTGATAATACTGTTGCTGGTCGTCAAAATTATAATCAAGGGGGTGTTACACCAAATAATCATAAGACGCAAGCAATGATTACATATCCTGTTACTCCACATCAGCCTGTTTCGTCACCATTTTTGGATTCAAAGGCTGTTGTTGTTCAAAATCCAGATGGTACTTATCAGTGGGATACACAATCCGATGATACCTCGAATCATGCCTATATGGTAGAATTATATGATGAGGTAGCCGCAACGATTGATTATGCTATATACTCAAGTGAAGAAAGTGCATCTGAGACAGTACAGAAGATTATGTGTAATGTTGCTGAGATAGTAAGATCTGAGAGTGAACAAATGACTGCAGTAAAAACATCTAAAGAAAAGAAAGAGTCATCAAATCCTGTTGATGACATTTCTATGCAGAGCATTGAAGAACAGATGAAGAACTTTGAGATACCTGAAGGTATGACAACCAAAAACTTCGTTGCATACATGGCAGATTGCAAGGCTGCAGATCAGAAGGTATCATGTTCTTTATCTTCTATAATTGACGTATGTAGAATGGTGTCAGAGTTAAAACAAGAAATATTGAAACTAAAAGAGAATTCAACTAGTTTAATTGATGAAAATGTTAACCGTGAAAAGGAAGGTGATGAGTCTAAAGATTCCGATTTACTTCTACAAGATCACCAACAAACTAAATTAGTTTTTAATCCAGATGAAGTAGTATACTATACTTTGAAAGACTATGATACAGTTTTTTATGATAAAGAAGTATCTATAAATAGGATTGAACCTAAAACAATAATTGATAAAGTTTGGTGTGTAGAAAATAAAGAAGAATGGTTAGCCGAACAAATTCCATATAAGGATAGACATTATGCTCCTTTTAAACCAATAACAAATATGGAAGAAGCAATACAGACGCTTGATACCATAAATGAGATGAAGGAGTATGGTATACCAAAACCTGAAATAGAAAATGGTCAATCTAGAAAACAACAAGTAAAGAAATGCTATACTTGTCGTGAGAAAGGCCATATAGCTATTGAATGTCCAAATAGGAAGGTCAAGAATCCTAAGAATGACAGTCAAGTCAAGTCAAAGGATGTTAATGAGATTCCTAATCCTAAAGGGAAGGGTAAACTAGTTGAACAAGTAACTTCACCAAAGTTTATGAGTGCATATAAAAAGGATTATTATGAGGAGTATGCAAAAAGACATCCCGATAATAAAAATGCATAGAATTATGTTAAGTTACTTAGAAATGTTTCATATGGAGAGTCTATTGTTATAGATCAAAAGAAAAGTGTCAATAGATCCAAGACTCCAAAACGACAGGGACCTTCACAGAATACTACTTTTAGTAGTGTAAGTCCGAGTCGTTCTTGTACACCTCAAAGGAGTAATTCACCTAGGAAGATGACTCAACAAAATCGATCTCCTCCTTCTAGAATTAATAGTTCGTCTAAATTCTATGATCGATTAGGGAGTCAACCTAGATTTGGTACTCACTCACCAAGGAATTCACCTCCTAAGACTCGTTTCACCTCACCTAAGAAACAGTCTATGACATCATCTTCATCCAAGGCTCCATTAAAGAGCGATGGATATTGGACCGAATTAATCATTAGAGATGAATTCGGCAAAACTAAACCTCAAAAGGTTTGGGTTCTCTTTAGAAACTAACCATCTTATTATCTGATGTGCAGGGAGAACCAAGGAAGCCTATTAGTCTTTGGTATGTTGAAAGTGGATGCTCTCGGCACATGACAGGGGACAAGAATGTTTTGTCCAATTATGAAGATGTAAATGGTTCGTACGTTAGTTTCGCTGGTCCCAAGGGCGGCAACATCTCGGGCCAAGGTGATGTTGTCAATGGGAAGATTACGCTGGAGAAAGTCAAGTATGTGGAACATTTATCACATAATTTATTAAGTGTTTGTCATATTTGTGACAAGGGTAATACTGTCCATTTTAATGAGAAAGAAGCACTTATATTGAAACCAGGATATGTTATTCCTGAAGACTAGATCCTGCTGAAAGCTCTTAGGAAGAGAAACATCTATGGCCTTGTGTTAGGTGTTGATAATCCAGAGGAGTCTGTTTGCTTGTTATCAAAAGCAAACGAATCTGAATCGTTATTATGGCATAGAAGAATGGGACATATCAATTTCCGAAAGATGAATGACATTGTCAAACATGGTTTGGTTGACGGCGTTCCCATGAAATTGTTTGGAATGGAAGACAAATGTGTACCTTGTCTGAAAGGTAAACAGCAAAAGTCTGCACATAAACCGAAACAAGTAAATTCTATCGCCAATCCTTTCGAGTTACTTCACATGGATTTATTTGGTCTAGTAAATGTAAGAAGTATCGGTGGGATGTATTACTGTTTGGTGGTTACTGATGATTACTCGAGATTCTCATGGGTATTCTTTCTTAAGTCGAAAGACGAAACTCCGCAGATTTTGATAAATCTCTTTGTCGAAACTGAAAATATTTATGGAGTTCGTGTTAAGAGAATCAGGAGTGACAACGGAACTGAATTTAAGAATAATGTGATGGATGTCTTTTGTCTGTCAAAGGGAATCCAACATCAATACAGTTCTCCGTATGAACCACAACAGAACGGAGTTGCTGAAAGGAAGAATAGGACTCTAATCGAGACAACCAGAACTATGCTTGCAGATTCAGGGCTTCCTACTATGTTTTGGGCGGAAGCGGTGAATACAGCTTGTCATTTTTTAAATAGGGTTACTGTAGCTAAGCGTCATAATAAGACATGTTATGAGCTTCTACATAAGAAGAAACCGAATTTACAGAATGTAGAACCATTTGGTGTACCGTGTACTTTCTTGAAGTATCTACCTCAGTCAAATTTTGATTCAAAGGTTGAAGAGGGATTTCTCATGGGTATAAACCGGGAACATCAATTCGACGGGTTTACAACAAACAGACCGGCAAAGTTGATTGGGAACAAATGTCAAGATTGTCAGTCATAAGCCCGCTATACATTCTGGATGTGGCAAAAACTTTGATTATGATAGTGTATTTAGTTCACTACATGGTCTTGATTCTTATTCAGATCCTGAGAAAGTTGATGATGTGATTATTTTAAGAGATCACATGGATAATACTTCTATATCTACGCCTACTCGGAATGTCGATACTACTCCAACCAATGTTCAGTCTACTACTGATGTTGATGAAAGTGGTAAGGACAAGGATAAGACACCAGATTCAGATGATAATGAACCCGAGAACATTACACCACATACTCCATCGAAGGTTACAGTACCTGATGATGATCCTATTTCTGAAGAATCGGAAGATGATTTCAGCTCACCCGAGTTTCAGATTAGAACAAATTTAGGAGAAAGTCTGAATGTTGATTCGGTTCCTCAATATCGAATTAATAAGGATCACCCAGTTGAAAATATTCTTGGAAATGCTACAGAACCTGTTCGAACTAGAAATCAATTAAATAAGGATCTAACTAGTTTGTTCTGTGAAATGAAAGACACTGGATTGATAACTGAGTGTTTATATTCTGGTTTCATTTCACAAGTAGAACCTAAGAATGTTAAAGCAGCACTTCAAGATCCATGTTGGGTTGAAGCTATGCAAGAAGAATTAGCTCAATTTGAAAAACTTGGAGTTTGGGAGTTAGTAGATGTGCCTAGAGGTAAAGAACCGATTGGAACTCGTTGGGTATATAAATGCAAACGAGATGACAAAGGGATCGTTACCAGAATTAAAGCACGTTTGGTTGTTCAGGGGTTTGCACAACGAGAAGGATATGACTATAACGAAACTTTTGCACTAGTTGCTAGAATTGAAGCTATAAGGTTATTTTTAGCTTTTGCAAGTTTCAAAGGTATAAAGGTGTATCAGTTAGACGTTAAGAGTGCCTTCTTGTACGGTGAAGTCAAAGAAGAAGTATATGTTTACCAACCACCGGGATTTGAAGATCCAAATTATCCAAAAAGAGCATATCGATTGGATAAGGCTCTTTATGGATTGCATCAAGCACCAGAGTGTGGTATGAAAAGTTGTTGACGCATTTGTTGACAAATGGCTTTACAAGAGGATCGATAGACAACACATTGTTTATCAAGTGGAAGAAGCGAGATTATCTGATTGTACAAGTTTATGTGGATGATATCATTTTTGGTTCATCTAATATAAAGATGTGCAAAGAGTTTGAAATAAGCATGAAAAATGTCTTTGAAATGAGTGCTATGGGGGAATTACAATTTTTCCTCGGACTACAAGTAGATCAAAGGAAAGATCGATTCTTTATTCACCAGTCTAAGTATGTCGATGACATCTTGGAGAGGTTTCAAATGCTAGAGTCCAAGACATATGGTACTCCTATTCAGCAAAATCATGGTTTAGGAGTGCTTGATCCGATAGATGAACTTGTGGATGCAACTTATTATCGTGCTATTATTGGCTCATTGATGTATCTGACTGCTTCGCGTCCAGATATTATCTTCGCTGTTTGTCTTTGTGCTAGATTTCAAGCTAATCCGAAAGAGTCACATTTGACTGCAGCAAAGCGTATTCTACGTTATCTTAAGGGAAACCAAGGGCTTGGTCTATGGTATCCAATGGGAGGAACGTTTGATTTTGTTGCATATACTATTCGGATTTTGGCGGTTGTAACAATGACAGAAAGTCTACGACTGGAGGTTGTCAGTTGTTAGGAGGGAGATTAGTATCGTGGCAATGCAAGAAGCAGACATGTGTTGCTCAGTCTTCATGTGAGGCAGAGTATATGGCTGCTGGTAGCTGTTGTTCCCAGGTATTGTGGATTCAGCAACAACTTCGTGACTACGGTATGGATTTTCTTGATACTCCTATTAGAATAGACAATAAGTCAGCAATAGACATTACAAATAACCCTGTCATGCATAAGGTTACCAAGCATAATGATATTAGGCATCATTTCTTGCGTGATTGTGCCCAAAAGAAGTTAATTCATTTGGAAAAGGTTATAACCGATGATAATTTAGCTGATCTATATACCAAAGCATTTGATAAGACTCGATTTGAGAAGTTAATTCTTCTCAATGGGATGAAGAATGCTGATTCATATTAAATCTCTCAAAGAACTAATTTTGTAAGTTTGTGTCTGTAAATAGCTAGAGTCATAAAAATACAAAAAGAGTTCTTAGTGTCATAAAAACCATAAAAATGTGAAAAATGAGAAAATGACAAAAATATGAAGAGATTTAAGTTAATGCTGTCAGATGATTAGAAGTGAGGATACTTAGCTTTTAAGTCTGCTTAATCGTAATATAACTGCTTAGTTCAGTGATTACAATTTGGGATATATTGGTAGACACAAAGTAGCAAGGTTTCCTTAATCTGAACTTAAATTATACAATGTTCTTGTGGGAAACATATTCAGATATATGGCTGGGAATGCTTGCTTTTCAGTAATGAACTGATCTGGTCCTTAAATTTTGTGAAAGATCTAGCATTACTATAAGATTTGTTCAATGTATAGGCAAAAACCTCTACCAATCATGAGCATGAAAGTAAATGTGATATTGTTATGCAAATGAAATGAATGTTAATTAAGGGGCTAATGTGGTCTTTGAGATTCGGACAAGTATGTCCTCAGGGTGTCTTCGTATACCTAGCCTACCTAAAGCTTCCAACTTGGGATAGGTTGTCAGAAAGTTCGCTACATGGGTCTCATGGAAAATCACGGGTTCCTTATAAATAATGAAATGCAAAAGCAAATAAGTGAAATCACAAAGTAATTAAATTCAGTTATCTAAAAAGTGTCTCATGATTTGTTAAGGATGTTTTTGAATACACATTGAATTTTTGTTATCCTAGTGCTTGTATCGATTACGGAAGTATATCTGAATGTGGGTCACATAAGTTCGCAAACTATTCAATGGCATATTAGGCTACTTGGGTTACATGGTGACTGTCCTTGGCCAGGGTATGTCGAAAGTGTCATAACTCAAAGGAAACTGAAGTACTGAGTGTTTAAGAGGACAAATATAACGGTAATCGTGGTTGGATCACTGTTCATAATTAATAATAAGAGAATTATTTCTCACTTGCAGACTTATGTAAATGCTAATCTGATTTAATCTGCATAAACATAAGATTTCTTGTACATAAATAAAGTAGCTTAGTTTTATTTTTATTTTGTTTACTTTTATTTGGTAATAAGTGTCAATTTGTGTGTCAAACTAGTTCTTATTGCACGAGAGATTTGATAAGCATTAAAGTCATAATTCTTAGTGAATTATATAAGTCTTAGTGCTTACGGTATAGATGTTTACAAGATGGATTTTCTAATCAATACATAAGTTGTTTAATTTAGAAAATGAAATGTTTTGGAAATTGAAAAGTCAAAATATTTTTGAATGTGTTTCAATTAAATTTTTGAAATTTCAATTGTTTTGGTAGATAAGTATGCTTGACAAAGATTTGACTTACCTTAGATTTTATTTTATCGATAGGTTAAGCTTTTGGTTGTTTTGCATATTGATGATACTTTGTTGATTCTGATGCATTAATGAAGTTTGTTAAGTGTGCAGGTTACAGATAATAAACTCATTTTATATGATATCAAAATTTTTGATTCAAGGCAGAATTGTTTTCGCTTGTTTGTCAGCTCTTTGAATTGTATTGCAACGGACAACAAAAGGTGTTCAGAAATTGCTTCTACAGAGATTACAAGTGATACAATGATGATCTGCTTTAATAACCTAAGACTTAGTGTGATAGGTTATATTATCAAGATCACAACCTAAGATGTAATGTGATAGGTTGTTGATATGATATTTTGTCATACATTATACATTAAATGTGTTTTGATGTAAGTTTGTATTTGTTTGAGTTAAACATCAATGAAGAAATGATCGTTTTTATGTCAAGATAATAATGTAAGATTTATTTGATACATTATTGTGATGACAAGTTAGTACGGATGATTTACGATAGCATATTCGAGTAGATACAGGTTTTTAGTAACGAGTATCTACAGGTTTATGTTTCTGGAATTTCTGGAATTTTTCCTTATTTAGATTTCTGGAAAATTTGCGAAATTTGGCTAAGGAATGGAGATTATGTGATTTAAATTCTGAAAATTCGTTTTGGTCCGTGCTGACGTCATCATGTCTCATGCTGACGTCAGCGTGAAGCCCACGAAGGACTCCTTCGGTCCGGCCCACGAAGCTCCGAATGTAAATACGGGTTTACTATTCATTAATTACTTTAATCGACAATTAACCCTAAGTAAATCACACGAATCACCTCTCCCTCGTGCCACTGTTCATCCGTCCTTATTTTCGATCGATTTATCTTCTTTTCATATTAATCATCCTAGTTTGTTGGTAAATACTTGATCTAGGATAGATTCTTGATGTTTTGACTATGAATTTGAAGGATTACAAGTCGTTATAATGCCAAAATTTTTGATTTTGCCTCGCGTGAACAGTAACTAGGACGAACCACAATTAGTACTTCGATTAATGATGATTTGGACTTTAATTGGACTTAAAATTGGATAAATTGATGTTTAAACATGTTAAATCTAATGAAATTTAAGTTAACAAATGTTAAATCAAGATAATTGATAAAACTATGGTTCGATCACTATTCACACGAAGAACATGAATCAACTTCGTGTTCATCGAATTCGTTTCGATTTTGTTTTCTGGACATACACGAACCGTAAACAAGTCCATAATGATGTTTTTGATCGATTTTAACATCATATGGAAGATTTTATCTTCATGTTTCTGGTTTCATACTGGCTCGTGTTGACGTCCGACGAGGGAAAACCTCCTCGTGATGACGTCATCACGAAGCAGAAGCCAAAAACCTAATTTTTATTTTCGTTTATTCTAACTTTGTTTTTCTTGTCGTTTTTGCTGATTTGTGTGCAGGTATGGGTGGACAAGTGATAACGCTCGTGTATTCGCTAAGGAACACAATGCTGCACTCGATCTCAGTATCACGCAGACGGGGTGCACTGCATAGTTTCACGGTGTTCTCCAGTTTCTTGCATGCGTCGCATTAATTTTGCGTTGACCGAGAACCTCCGTTGATGATAAGTCTCATTCGGGAGTTTTGGAACTCAGCTCGATCAGTGCAGATGGGTGCTCATTTGTACATCGCACTACTGTTGGAGGTCGTTCTATTTCGTTCTCAGCTGGAGACTTAAGGACTATTCTACGCTTATTGTTTGATGACATGGAGGAAGGTCCTACTGAGTTTACAGAAGAATTCTGTGAGGTGCTCTACGTCGTAGGTTATGCTGGTAACATTACACACCCATACTTTAGAAAGAATCTTCGCGCAAATGGAAGCTCCTTGCTTACTATTTGTTGAGGTCTATGAGTCTCGGAGTACGGGTCATGATCAGATGAATATTCAGAATGTATCTCAGTTGGTGGCCTTGGTGCTGAACCGCCATATAGCTTTTCCTCAGTACTTTTTTGATAATTTGGAAAGGCAAAGAGATCATTGGAACCGACAAGA